>NC_133328.1:524958262-525258262 GCF_042186555.1 Aquarana catesbeiana | reverse complement strand
TCGGAACCCTCCCCCCCTCCGGTGTCACATTTGGCACCTTTCAGGGGGTGCAGATACCTGTCTAAGACAGGTATTTGCACCCACTTCCTGCATAGACTCCCATGGGAGTCTACGCCTCTTCCCGTCCCCACCGCGCTGTCTCCTGGGAACACACAGCTCCCAGGAGAGAGCGGGGACCACTTGGGACACGCAGCGCGACTCGCGCATGCGCAGTAGGGAACCGGGAAGTGAAGCCGCAACGCTTCACTTCCTGATTCCCTCACCTAGGATGGCGGCGGCAGCTGCCGAGAACCGAGCGGGTTCTCGGCGTCGCCTGCCGACATTGCTGGACCCTGGGACAGGTAAGTGGCCATGTATTAAAAATCAGCAGCTGCAGTATTTGTAGCTGCTGGCTTTTAATATTATTTTTTTTTTTTGGCGGTGTGGGTGGACCCCCGCTTTAAGGATGGCTCTATCGCTCCTCCTCGGATACAGTGTAAAAGAGAAATGAGTGTAGCCATCCTAAGACGAGAAGGGTTACTGGCTGGATCACCAGGTGAAAAAAAAGTATTAAACTCTGAAAAAAAAGAAAACAAATGCAGCCTCTACATCTTTGGCTTTGGGTTTAGATACACATTAATGCTGGTATTATCCATTACCACTTGCCGGCCGCTGCATGCCGATATACGTTGGTACGTGGGCAAATGGGCGTACCTGTACGTCCCCGTTAATTGGCTGGGCTAGCAGGCGCGCATGTGCCCGCCGCATGCAGCGTGACCATGCCCGCAGGACCTGCGGACTCGATGTCCTCCAGTGTCCCGGCGATCATGTCACAGAGCCGCAGAACGGGGAGATGCCTATGTAAACAAGGCATTTCCCCATTCTGCTTTGTGACATGACAGAGATCACTGCTCCCTGTCATTAGAAGCAGTGATCGCTGTCATGTGAGTGGAAGCTCATCCCCCCACAGTTAGAACCACTCCCTAGGACACACTTAACCCATTGATCGCCCCCTAGTGGTTAACCTCTTCTCTGCCAGTGTCATTTACACAGTAATCAATGCATTTTATAGCACTAATCGCTGTATAAATGACAATGGTCCCAAAATTGTGTCAAAAGTGTCAGATATGTCCTCCATAATGTCGCAGTCACAATAAAAATCGCAGATCGCCGCCATTACTAATAAAAAAAAAAATAATAATAAAAATGCCATAAAACTATCCCCTATTTTGTAGATGCTATAACTTTTGCGCAAACCAATCAATATACGCTTATTGCGTTTTTTTTTTAACAAAAATATGTAGAAGAATACATATCGGCCTAAACTGAGAAAAAAATGTGTTTTTTATATATTTTCGGGGGATATTTATTATAGCAAAAAGTAAAAAATATTGCTTTTTTTTCAAAAGTGTCGCTCTTTTTTTGTTTATAGCGCAAAAAATAAAAACCGCAGAGGTGATCAAATACCACCAAAAGAAAAAAGGGAAAAAAAGGACGACAATTTTGTTTAGGTGCAACGTCACACGAAAAAGTGCTCTGGTCGGGAAGGGGGTAAAATCTTCCGGGGCTGAAGCGGTTAAAGAAGAACTCCGTGAAGAAAAATATTTTCCCATGTAGTGGAGTTGTGCCCGCACTGCATGGCTTAACTGCTTGTTTTTGTCTAGGGATTTCGGAGCCAAGATATACTTACCTAATCCGCCAATCCGAGCACAAGACCGGTCCCCGCCGCTCCTGCCCCCACCCCCGCACGCTAGCGGAGTTTTGAATGGCCTGTTCCCGACGTCATCACGCCCATAGACTGGCTGTGGACGAGAGGATGGCAGGAATGGTCCACTACCAGACGTAGGGGAGTGTGGTTTTTCGGAGGATTGAAGGACCGGGTAAGAATTTTCCATGCGCCCCTAGACAAAACGAGCAGTTAACCCATGTAGTGCGGGCACAGCCACCCTGCATGGGAGAATTCTTTTTTTTTTCATGAAGTTAGGCTTTAAACAATTTGTTTATCTATAGCTTTATGGATGTGTAAGGATTCATGTTTAGAAATCATGTATGTTTAAACTGATAAATGATATTAAATGAATTTATACATAAAATTCTAAAAAAAAAAAAAAAAAAGTTATTAATAAATTAATTTATAAATAAAGTTCTAAAAAAAAAGGAAAGGTGTTTATGTTTTGGAACATTTTTTTCATGTTTGGTGAATTTTAACATTTTAATTCAGAAGAAAAAAGAGGATTGTTATTATCACGGGGTTGACAAATAGCTGTATTGAATAGCTGCCTCTTGAGGTTTTTGCTAAACTGGTGTTGAATGCTGAAACCATCTGTTTTTCTGGACGTTTGTCAGGGTGAGTGTGGCAGAGGCAGCTGTCTGAAAAGGGACGCTTTGGATGATGAACCAGCCCATTGTCTCAAAGCAATTCACTTGCATTCAGAGAGTCTACCCAGGCGTAATATACAGCAATCAAAATCAAACTATTGTTTATCCCAATCATATTGATCTGAAAAGAAGGTGGTGGGATGACCCTATTCTACAATCAGATAGCAATGGGAAGCAGCTGTACATTTGCTGTTTAGAAATCCAGCAAGACACACATTTGGAAGCTAGAGGGCTCTCTCTACTCTTCTGGGGAAAGCAGAGTTCCAGAATGAATTCACACACCAGATTCTTTACAACCTCAACACCCAGCTAGTATTCCAGTCATTTGGATTTACACAGTTTTACAGCAAAGAAATAATTATAACTTAAAGCGGAAAGTAGTTCAGATTGAATTGGTTTATAGAATATTTACAGGGAAACACCAAAAAAGAGCTGCAAAGAGAAAATATTTTTTTTTTTACTCTACAGGCAATCCTCGGGTTACAAATAAGATATAGAAATAAAAAATTTGAATTTGTATGTAAGTTGGAACAAGTACATTTTTTAAAGTGTAACTCCAGCCAAAAAAAAAAAAATCATTTTTAAGTTTTTTGGATAGCATCTCCACCCCCTTTCCTGACCTGCCGGGCTGTGTGATTGGACAAGGGTCTGGTATGGATTTTGGGGGGACCCCCACGCCGTTTTTTCAGCATGTGTGGTTCTCCTTAAAATACATGCCAGACCGAAGGGCCTGGTATGGTCTTGGAGGGGGAACCCATGCCAGTTTTTATTTTAAATTTGGCGTGGAGTTCTCCTTCAAGATCATCAGAGCACAAGTCACATGGCAAAGTCGGACCGACTTGTGTCGGACCAGTTAAGATGGCGCTCATAGAGAAACATTGACTTTCACACGTCATGCGACATGAGCTCCCAATGTCGGAGCGTTTGTCGTAGAAGTATGAACCCGGCCTAAAGCCCCGTACACACGATCCGAAAATCGGACGACAGATCGTCCGTTTTTTTTTGTATGCTAGTCATATATCGAACCTTAAGAGTTTACTAAAGTTACGAAAATTCTCGTATGACAGAATAAAAAATCGGAAGTGATGTCATGTGTTGTGATGTAGTGTATTTGTATTGTATTTTCAGACGACAACTGTACTGATTAAACGAAAATCGCACGATCTGGTATCGTACGAGAAAAATTTTCGTGCATGTTCGATAAAAAAAATATAAACTGTCGTGATCGGCTCTTGAAAGTTCTGTACTAACGATCTGATTATCGTACGATTGCGCCGAAAGTGGTATTTTTCGTCCGATTTTCAGATCGTGTGTACGGGCCATTAGAGTCACCACTGCAACTTTGCTCTTGCTAGAGGCTTACCATGCAAATTTGCTACAAACTGGAAAAATGTCAACTAGAACTTGTGCTTCAAGTGCTCTGCAAGTGTACAACTTGCCAGTAAAAATGTGCAGCAAATTAACAGACTTACAATTCACCACTGCTATAAATTTGTGGCAAGTTATCCTTGCTATCCGGGCAATGACAATTGGATTTTGAAAATTTTGGGTTGTTGTGGAAAGATTGGTGATAAAGCTCCAGTGGAGACACTTTTTTCCCATGATAACTCCTAAGCCAAGTACACACGATCGGATTTTCGGCAGGGAATTGTGTGATGACAGACTGTTTGCCTAAAATCTGACCGTTAGTACGTTCCTTCAGACAATTGTTGTCCAACTTTCCGCCAACAAATGTTGGATGGAAGGCTAGTAAATATTTGGCGGACATCGGTCTGTTGTCAGATTTTCATATCGTGTGTACACAAGTCCGTCACACAAAAGTCTAAAGTACAAACACGCATGCTCGGAATCAATGCTCACCAAACACGACATTAGTAGAAGGTGCCCAATTGGTGGCGCTCAAGAGCTGAAATTCCACGTAGTATGTCACTACGTTCGTGTTTGTTGGCCGACAATTGTGTGCCGTTAGTATGCAAGACAAGTTCATGGCACACGCCCATCGGACAAATGTCTGACACTTTGGTGAAAACCCAATCGTGTATACGAGGCTTTAGGGGAGTGAATTTCCCTTCCTAGGGTTAGATTTCCTCTCACTTCCTGTTGTCTCCCTCCTTTTGTAAGTATGAGTTGTATGCATGTCGGATGTTTGTAACTCGGGGATCACCTGTTTTTGGAATAGGAAGTTTTTTCCATAATATTTAAGACAGGATAGAAACTTTACAAAAACATCAGCCTCCTTTTTTTTTTTTCTTTTTTCATTATTGTATACTTGCCATTGCACACCATGAAATTCAAACAAACATTAAGGGTCCCTTCACACTGTAGCAGTCCGTTGCAGTGTCATAATGCGCATGAGTTAACTTACGTTGCTTTAAGGTTGCCCATTCAATATAAATTGGCTGCCAACGCACCACAATGGATGGAAACTGTTCATGGGAAAACTAAATGCCAAATGTTTTTCCTATGTGTCCATAAATCTTTATTGCTGATAATAATTTAATGAGAAGGCAAGCAGTAGCCAGTGCATTTCAGTGGCCAAAAAATCCTCCTTCCTCATGGTTGAAGCAAAATACAATAATACCATAAGGCTGGGTTCACACTATTGCGATTTGGGTTTGGGTTTCTGCGCATCCAATTTGCATAGCAGAGATTGTGACCGGCTCTCTATGGAACCGGTTTACATATCTCCACAGCGGCTCCAGTGCGAATTGCACAGGAGCCCTGTGCATATTTTGATCATGTCCGAATTCAACCAAAAATTCGGCTGAAATCGGACCTGAAATGGTGAATGGAGACGTACCGGACTCCTGCTGTGAGCCGCTGCATTCTCCAGTGTAAACCCAATCTAAAAGAACTGGGGAATAAAATTCATAGGAATGATAAATGCATTATGGAGTTTAGCTGCGACTGGAGGTCACAGGCACACCATTCAGTCCCACTCCTGGCAGCTTGTCGAACTATTTATTTTAAGGGCAGTAAGTGCCCAGGGATGAATGTCTGCAATGCAAGCAGCCCATTTGTCCCTGGGTGCATAATACTCTAAACAGAAGTACCGCTGGGTGCACTGCCCACTCCCATCTAGCCGACTCTCATAGAGTTTGACAGGCTGCTGGCAGTGGGCCTGGATTGTGCACTTGTTCTCTCCAGCCGCAGCTAAACGCCAATGTACATGTGGCTTCAGACAAATACTTCTTACTCTACTTTCATCTTTCACATGGACTTCTCAATTTGGGTAGCCCATACCTCTTCCGGAACCCCTGCATTGTTTTAGAGCTTCTAGGGTCATTTCTATCAAGTATCACTACCACCTTTCATTTATTGAATAAAAGATTGGAGCCCAGCTCCTCACATCTACTTTTCTTGAAAAAAAAAAAACAGAATACAGTAATGCCTTGTATTGCGAGTAACGCGGTTTATGAGAGTTTCGCAATACGAGCTATTATTTTTTTTTAAACCCTGACTTGGTTTGTGAGCGTTGTCTCGCAAATTGAGCAGGATTCAAGCCTCTGGGGTGTGCAGTACTGCATTTGGCCAGAGGTTCGTGGGTGCCGGTGAGCCGTTCGGGGGCAATCGGAAACACTCCGTTCCCGAGTGTCTCTGAGCCTCCTCAAGTGCATCTGAGCGGCTCCGAGTGTTTCCGAATGTCTCCGGCACCCCCCACCTCTGGTTACATGCAGTACTGCATACACTAGCAATGCCACTGGAACGGATTTCCATGATTCCTTATGGGGAAACCCGCTTTGATATACGAGTGCTTTGGATTACAAGCATTCTTCTGGAATGAATAATGCTCATAATCCAAGGTACCACTGTACTTTATTAATCCCAAAGGGAAATTAGTGAAATTATTATTTTAAAATGCCTTGTACAAACAGCTTTGTGTTATTTAAGTTTATGGATGAATGCTATTTCTCTCCACTGCAATATTTCTATAAAGAGATATTGTCAAATATGAATCTACATCATAGTGATGGAAATAAATTCAGATTTTTTTCCCTTATGCCGTGTACACACGACCATACTTTCTGTTGGACTGAACTCCGAAGGACTTTTCAACGGAGTTCCGACGGAGTTCCAACGAAACGGACTTGCCTACACACAATCACACCAAAGTCCGATCGTTTCAAACGTGATGACGTACGACTGGACTAGAATAAGGAAGTTCATAGCCAGTAGCCAATAGCTGCCCTTGCGTCCTTTTTTGTCCATCGGACTAGCATACAGACTAATGGATTTTTCGATCGGACTCGAGAGCGCTGGAAAGATTTGAAACAGGTTCTATTTCTAAAGTCCGACAGATTTTTCTACAGAAAAGGTCCGATGAAGCCCACACACGATCAAATTGTCCGACGGATTTGTTCTGTCGGACCAGTTCGGACGAAAAGTCCGGTCGTGTGTACAGGACATTAGTGTCACTTAGCCCCGGAATGGCTCAAAACACAACATATCCTTATGAAAAAGGTGTGGGCAGCTTTTTTTGTTCATAGTTACATAGTTAATCTAGTTGAAAAAAAAGTCCATCCAGTTCAACCAATAGAAATGTGTCATTTTGGCATTTTTTCTGCCAAAACAACCCCTACCCTGCCAGTGACATTTATACAGTAATCAGTGCATTTTTATAGCACTGATCGCTGTATAAATGTCAGTGGTCCCAAAAATGTGTCAAAAGTGTCTGACCCGTCCGCCGCAATATCACAGTACCGCTAAAAATCTCAGATCACTGCTATTACTAATATAAAAGTTTTTAAAAATAAAAATGCCATAAATCTTTCCCATTATTTTGCGCAAACCAATCAATATAAATTTTTTTCTTTTTACCAAAAATATGTAGAAGAATATATATTGGCCTAAACTGAGGAATACATTTGTTTTTTAAAAACATTTTGGGGATATTTATTATAGCAAAAAGTAAAAAAATATTTTTTCTATCAAAATCCTCTCACTTTTTTGTTTATAGCGCGAAAAATAAAAAAACGCAGAGGTGATCAAATACCACCAAAAGAAAGCTCTATTTGTGGAGGAAAAAAAGACCTCAATTTTGTTTGGGTACAGCGTCGACCGACCGCGCAATTGTCAGTTAAAGCGGCACAGCGCCGTATCGCAAAAAATGGCCTGGTCATTAAGCAGCCAAATCTTCCGGTCTGTAAGTGGTTAAATTCCCTTTGTGGAAAAGTTTTAAAACCTCATCCAATCAGAAAGTGCCTAGCTTTTATTGAAAATGATAAAAGGTATTCTATGAATGGCAGCAGTGCTACCCCCTGTCTGTGGTCAATGTGCAGATGGGAAGCTGCTCGCATAGAGCCGGGGCAGGTTTCCGAAAGTTTGTGGTTATCACTGTAGAACTACAGTGATTTGCAGGTTCCCCAATGGTCACCAGGTTTGAGACATGTATACCTACATTGTGCCAAGCTGGACCAATATAAGTACGCTATACAAATAATTTCTGGACTTCAGCCTTCAGAAGTCACATGACTGACAATTGCATACAAGTAGCACGCTGTTATAAGATGTTTGCTGACTCTGTGTACTGTTCTACGCTTAATTGAATAAGAATCTAGAAAAGCCATGTTCTATTAAATGTCATGCATAAATAATACTATTTGGAAAGGATTTAGAAAAGATGACAATGCTTCAGCTGTTTTCTTTTCACAACTCAAGCAGCTGCTACTGCAGTGCAATCTGCATAGAGGTTCATGTCCCTGGCTATGCTTTCTGGCAGAGGTGTATGGATTACAAGACAAAATTAGTGATCCCTTACAGTTTCAGTATATGCATTTTAGCTGTATATAGCTATTTGCCCTGAGTTCAGTTTTGTAGGCCAATAGTTAGGTACAGGAGGGTGCTCAGCCATTGACTTTGGTTCTCAAAGTAAGTATTTGCATATCATAGCACCCTGGTTACATAGATTCTTGGTTCATTTGAGAAGCCATTGAAGCAAGGGAAGCCTTTCAGTTTATTTTGACACAGATTTTCTTTAATAATACAGACTTAAGTAATCGATTTAGGCATTTAACAAAAAAAATAAAAAATCACAAAGTGTTAGTGATGGTGGTAATGAGATGGATAACCGTGATCCTGACTGTTGCTAATACTGATATGGTACTCTATATTTGTCCTAAGTCACTGTGATTCTAATAGAGTGAGGGATCTTGCCTTAGTATGTACAGTGTTGGATACTTCCGACCATTGGTTTACCACAAACACATATATACCGCTTATCCCCCCCCCTTTCCCGTTTAGACAATTCTTGGGTCCATTTTATTGGGATTTTACAATTCTTCTACACTCACATTCATTCTGACGGTCTCTCCATCAATTGTCACTCATTTGCCTCCCCACTGCCTTGGAGGATGTGACTAGCTTTCTCTATCCATGTTTTGTTTTTATTACAATGTTTATGTTTACAACATATCTGAGATGATGTCCTGAAGAAGCGTTTGACTTTAAATATGGCAGTTGGTGTTTAGCTATATGTCGCTTTATTACTTTTTGTATCATGTCTACTCACTTTTTATGTGTATTTATCTTTTATAATACTGGATTAGTATTGATGATTTTAATTAATGATTTGTTACTTGTATCACATACTGGTGGGTCATCCTTGAACACCCTCTCTATCTGTTTGTATTGAACTTTTTGGGTTGATGACCTACTGGTACTGTATATCAGATTATTTAGCCTTTATCTGTGTTCCCTCCACATACTATTGCTGATTTGGATAATGTACTGTACATTCTAAATATGGTCTGAAATAATTACATGATATCCTAACTTAAGACATCACTAGCTCTTTTGGAACATATGAGAGCATAGAAAGAAAATAGATTAAGAAGGGTGAAGAGGGAAAAGTTGCCATGTAGGGAAATTTGGCCCTCCACAAAGTGAGTACAAGGTACTATACAGCAGTCATGCCTGACAATGTAGTTTTATGTGGAAAAGGGGATGTCCACAGTTTAGAAACATGAGTTTTTCCAGTATATTAGAAAATCTTCTTCACCCATAAAGTGGTTGATTGTGGCCCCACTATGCTTAAACCAGCCACATTGCTTATTATTTTATATTGACTATGATTTATCCTTATCCTTATAACATAACATATGGAAAGTTAAAACATTAGGACCTGTTCATGTCTATTCCTCCTACTCAGTTGTCAAAATTGGACAGGTACAATATGAACCAGGAGTGGTTTCCTTCAATGAATAGCAGCTTCATGTGTCAGCCAGGATAATGCTATTGTTGCTCAAACTCAAACACAGCACAGTGCCTTCTGAACTCTGATATTTTTAAGTGGGATAAAATAATGTAGCAGCATAGCTCATAAGGTTCCTTGTTTGCTGTACCCTTTTTTGATCCAGCTTGTCTTTTCATTAAATTAGCCACCAGAAGTTCAGTGATCTCAATTTCCTTCTTAAGGGTGGCTCTCCCGCATGCAAGGTCTGCCTGGAGCCACTCAGAAGTGCATGGTCCCAGCTGGGTATATGGAGAAACTGCATAGAAGCCCTACATCCCAAGCCACTCTCCAGCTCCTCCTACAATAGTGTTGAATGACAGGGACTGTGTTCTGTGGAATCTGCCTAGATAGTGCATGCCTTCATGGGACAGGAATACAGGTTGCATGAGGCAACAGTGCACTCTCCTTGACTGGACGTTCGGGGAAGTGCTGCAGATAACAGATTTAGTAAAACCTAGATACTACCAAAAGTAAGACTTTGGGGCACAATAGAAAATGTGGCAAATGGGGCAAAACAGAAAAGGCAATGTTTGTCTAAGGGTTTAATATCTCTTTAAATCATATACAGTATGTATGCTCTCCATCTGTTATAAAGTGGCAAGATTGTGCAAGCACATCTTAGTTTTTCAGTGCACCCCTGGAGCTCCAAAACCTGGAGTGCTCCAATATGCAAGTTCTGACTTTCCTCTGATGCCTGATAGGGATAGTACCGATGTTCGAATCAAACGTAAGTTCGACTCGAACATCGGGTGTTCATTTGTTCATAGACGAGCCAAAAATATGGGGCGGGCGCAGCAAATTTGAGCGCCGCTGAGTGCCCCATAATACACTGCGAGATCACAGTGCATTGACTGCTGCTGATTAGCCAAAGCATGCACCTGACCTGCCTGCTTTGGCTAATCACAGCGCGATCTGCTGTGAGAGCCATGATTGGCCAAAGGCAGAGTGCCTTTGGCCAATCGTGGCTCAGGGGGCTAAGTCGACACCCCACACTATATTACGCTGCTTACACGGCGGCCGTATGTAGTGTGACAACGTGGAGATTGAGAGAACTTGAGCTAGATTAGGTAGGTTAGTTAGTGGCGTGCAGACAGTTTAGTGTATATATATATATTATATATGTATATATATATATATGTATATATATATATATATATATATATATATATATATATATATATATATATATATATATATATATATATATATATATATATATATATATATACGCTTGGATAAGGGTCTGGTATGGATTTTCTTTAAATTTTGGCATGGAGTTCCCCTTAGTATCCATACCAAACCGGAGGGCCTGGTATGGACTGGGGGGGGTGACCGCACGCCATTTTTTTCTTTGATTTTTTTATCTATATTGCCGGGAGCTGGCAATACATTATAGGTGTGAGCAAGTTTAAATTACATTTTTTCCTTTAGAAACGTCATTTTGCTGTGGCACTGTTCTATACATTGCACGAATGTGCCACTTTACAGGCAGACTAAGGGGACCCCCCATGCACAATATTTAAAGGAATTTTTCTTTTTTAATGTTTCATTATTAAAATCACTGCTCCTGAAAAAACAGTTTCTTAAAAACTTTTTTTTTTGCATTGATACATGTCCACTGGAGCAGTACCCGGATCCCCATACACTTTTTATGGCAATAACTTGCATATAACCCTTTAAAATTAAAACTTTTTATTTTTCATGTTCGTGTCCCATAGACTTTAATAGGGTTCGCATGTTCGCTAGAACATTTTGCCTGTTTGCTGTGTTCTGGTTTGAACCAAACCCGGGGGGTGTTTGGCCCATCCCTAAAGCCTGAGTTTGTTATAGAGATACAAAATCTAGCTTACTGCTCTGCTTCTGTATTAGCTGCACTGGCTGTCATTATAGGATAGAAGAGAGGGATCACCAACTTTCCCTCCTAACAACAGACTAAAGAACTAGCATAGATGTGGTAAGGGTGTGAGTTTATGAAATGTAATCATCAGGGGAAGACTGAATTTAGGAAGCAGGGGGCATTTGCCCCATGGGACAGTAGAGATAATATATATTAGGTTGGTGGACCTGAGTAGCGATATTCCCCAGACTCTAATCAGAGCAGTGACTGCTGCTGAGCAATATGTAGTTATCTGCTCTCTCTTCAGACTTGAGATCACAGCGCCTGGGAAAAAGAAGTCTTTCATCATTGACTTCCTTTGCAGCTTTAGGATGTTATGCAAATAAATGCAGACAGCTCAAAAGGAAGCCAACTATGAATTGCGTTGCGCTTATTTGTTAAAGGAAGCTGAGTGATAAGGATTATTTGTGATAACTTCATCATACTTTTTCTGAGTCCCTCCTTGGTAATCATAGCCTTGGTAATAATGGATGGGATGGTATGAACTTTTGGACTAGCGAAGTTGAACTCCTTGTATTATTTCACTTATTGGAAGGCTTTCTATGATTGGAGGAGGGGAGATTATGCTATCAGAAAGTCTTGCATTTAGTTAAAAAACAAGTTTTTTTCTGAATGGAGGAGGTGTACAATGAGTGACCTGCAATGATTAGTGTACTACATGCAGAACTATAAGATTCAGCACCAAAAATTCAAAGTTTACAGTACTGTGGGGAAATAAGTAAATAGTGGTAATTTAATCTTACACAGAAAACGGTCCAAAATTATTTTTGAAGATCAGCTTTAAAGTAGAACTCCAAACTAAACATAACTAATCTTAAAAATGCTCCAACCCCTCCTTCCTAACACTTATGCTGACTAACCTGCGCAAGAAACATGTATATACTTACTTATTTTCAGATATTCTGGTTGGGTCATGGGATACCTTGTGTCAACCAGCAGCAGCTACAGGGGAGAGCAGAGAGCACTTGACAATGGCTGCCAAAGCCTAGAGCAGTGACATCACCCGTAGATTCCTATGGCCAAGCCATTGTCGGAACTCCCTCCTCTCCCCCGCAGCTGCCACTGACTGACATTTCCAGACTGGAATGGGCAGAAAATAGGTAAGTGTAAGTATATACATCTTTTTCACACAGGTTAGTCAGCATAGATGTTGGGGGGGGGGGGGCTTTTTGAAGGCCAGTTAGGTTTAGCCTTGAATTCTATTTTAAAAAGGTTCTAAAGTCAGAAGGTTTTTTATCTTAATGCATTTATGCATTAAAATAAAACACTTTCTGTGTGCAGCAGTCCCCCTCATATCCTCTGAGACCCATCTTGATGCAGCGATGTTGCACTAGAGTCTTGGCTGTCCAGGATTCTCCCTCCTCATTGGCTGAGACAGCAGCCGGATGCCGTTGGCTCCCACTGCTGTCAATCTAATTCAGTGAGCCAATGAGGAGAGAGAGGGGGCAGGCCCGAGTGTGTCCATTCAGACATGTAGCTGCGGCTCGTTTTGGGTGCCCCCATAGCAAGCTACTTGCTGTGGGGGCACTTGGCAGGAGGGAGGAGCCAGGAGCGCCGGGTGGAACCCAAGGAGAGGAGGATCTAGGCTGCTCTGTGCAAAACCACTGCATGTTTTTTTTTTTTTAAACTAAAAAAAAATGTGACTTTAGTATCACTTTAAGCTATCTACAGACATTCTAGTACCTGAAACATGCATGATGTGGTCACTGTAAAATCTTTCAAAGCAAAAGTTTGATAATGGTACAAACTTGTATGTTTGAGTTGGGCGATCATATTCTAGATATCACTTTCCTTCATCCTCTCTATGGAGAAACCAGCAATTGACTAAAGAATCCAGCTTGGCCAATTAACTCCCCCCCAAGTTTTGGAGGAGAATATCTGCCATGGTTTAGCAGGACCTTCAGGCACATGAAAAGTAAATGAATAGAACATAGAAAAGTGGTCAGTTTGTACCTTATTGTTATTTTTTTTTTAAAGATGCTCTTTAAATTTGGTGCATGATTCATCTATGCTGAATGACATGAGCTTGTTTTTAATTTGAGGTAGATAGTCCCTTTAATTCAACCCATGTTCCCCAATAGTGGTGGGCAATTGAAGTACTATAAGTAGAGCTTTATCACCTCTATTTACCACGTAAGATAGAATAAACAAAACCTGATGGCCTTATAAGAACTCATACTGCAGACACATTCGTTTATAAATATGGATTGTTTATTCTGGCATTTCAATATGGGACATTTTATTAGTAATGAAGCTCACTGGAATTGGTATTTTTAGAACAATTAGCTGTCATTATAGTTTCAAGCTTTGTGAGTGAGCATGTGCCACTTACTCCATTAGTGTATTTTCTGGTGTCCTTGTCACTTCACTATATGCATACTAATATCTTCACATAGGAAATGTAATCTGTCCATCCTAATGATCAAATTAGTTTCTGGAAGATATCTTTCATTAAGCAATTAACAAATCTCTCTAACAAATCGAAATAAGCATATGTGTTTATATTTAATAAGTATTTGTATTATCGAGTAATTATATTATGCGATGTAGCCTGGCTACACTTTCATTAAGACCCATTTCTGCTTGGCTATAAGCAAACATGAACATGTTTAAATCATTTCAGACACAAATCAAAGTGGATGATTGTTTATGTGCAGCACCATTTAAAGCATCATTAAAAGAAAAGTTTGATCACTAGAAATCTGATGTTTGAAGTTTGATAAATAGAATGAGAGGAAATGCGAGAAGATGGCTCCATCAAGTTCAGCAAGGTCCCAACCACTGGTTTATGGTCCACTGGTCGAAACAGATTAATTGTGCCTTTTTCCTGGTGAAGATATTTCATTCATGAATTATAAATGATATATGTATATATATGTCTATATATAAATGATATATGGACAGAGAAAAGTAAAATTGAGAGTATTCATGTCTTCAAAATTTTGTCGAAATGGATTCAATGAGGAAGAAAAAATGAAAGGATTTGTATAAGCATGACCAAAATGTACTCCTCTATATTCTTCCCATGTCTGAAAGCATGTTCCAGCATTATTTATTATTTTTATTACTTTCTGTGATGTCATCAGCAGGCTTGTAAATTCCTTTCAGTGGCAGCTGCAGGGAGGAAGGATGAGCAGCGTGTCCTAGGTTAGTCCCTATTCACTTAGGCAGGCCCCTAACAACTACAGTGTGTGGGCAGGCACATAGAAGTCAAGGCAGCAATATTTTTTGCTGGGAAAATATAACTGAATGCATGTGGGGAGGAGCGCAGAGGGCCAGGGATAGTCAAGGTTGTGTAGTCCACAGAGGAGAATTTAGGCAGAGCTGACAATGCTTCTATGAGTATCAATTTACCAGTGGCAGTGTCGTTACCTAACAGGAGCTTACTGAATTTCTGAAAGGGTCATCGGGTCCATTTCTGTACTTACAAGACTAAAGCATGTAAAAACGTGCATGCATGGTGGAATTGTACTGCATTGTTTTGGCCCAAACATACACTTTAAGGCTGTACATGGCTCTTGAGAGTTATGGAAGCTCCTTTCAACTTCCCTAGATCCGTTCTTATGTCAGCCCCAATAGTTTCATTGTTTAAGGAGAAAACACAGAGTGAAAAAAGTAAAAATAAAACTTAAAATTAATACAATTTAAAAGTACACATATAACAAATGCACACATACAAAGCTTGACATAAAATAAATTAAACTAAATTATCCTAATTGCAACTTCCAAAAACTACATCCTCTAAATCAAGAAAAATAGAGCAAAACTTTTTATGAAACAGATTTTGCCAAGAAGCTATATCAGCAAAATTGGGATTTTCTGCTTAGTTAGTCTTAGTTATTAGTCAAAAGTTGTACTGGAATCAGTTGTCAAACCAGGTGGCAAAACTAATATCAGGGTCCTCTTCAGCTTTCTCTCCGTTGCAACATATTTTTCTCAGTTTAACCTGCAAACAATTGGTTAAAGCTACATAGTATTTATAGTATGGATAGATTAAAACCTTTATTACAAAAAAAATCACTTTGTCTACTTTCCTTACCAACATCCTTCCTGCTATTTTATCTATCACTAAATGATAGGTGTCATGATGCATGCTATTGAGAAGATTGCCATGCATCATAAAGTCATCATAACAACTACAATAGTCTTTTAGCCTTAATAAGATAGGGTCATCTGCACAAGGCGAAACATAATTGCAACAGTAACTTATAACAATAAACTAGAAATCGTATTTAATTGTTCTATTTTAGTACACGCTTAAGTTGGTTGTAGCCATAATACTTTTAACAACACAAATCAGTACTGTCCATGATTTTTTAACTTGCACAACAGTTCCATTTTCAGGACAAGTTTTCAGGGATCTATGCCCTTCTTCTCGGTTCAAGCAGTATCGATAAATAAAGGTTTGGCAAACCCCCCTCACCCATTGACTATTAACTTTCCTGTACAAGCCTACCCCTTTGTTCTCTTTTCAAAACCAGTCCTAACCCTGTGTAAGCTCTGTGTCAGATGGTGTTGGAGCTTACACCAGGTTAATGCCTTTCAACTCCTGGTCATGTGTCAATGTTCTGGCCTGGTGATAGGCCACTTAGGTCAGAGCACCATATCCTCATAGAAGATCACATGCTCTTCCATACCCATAAGCACTAGAAATTTTTTGAGAGTTATAATAGAGCAAAGGAGTGGTAGGGCAGCACAGTCCTCAGACTCCATTTACACAGAAAAAGAGATTCTGCCCATGATTTCAAATTGTGTGGTGATCGCTGTATAATGCGTTTTTGGAATGCCGTTACCACTTAATGGCACCTGAAACACGATGTGATTCTGATCCAATTGTCAATTGCAGCAAATCGCGCCTTTAAAAATTGCATGAAGCTTGTCGCCCAAAAAGGAGCAGGATATTCTTTCTGGGTGACAAATGCACATAGGGAAGCACAGTCAAATGAATGGGCTGGCCCTATGGGACATGCAAAATTGCATGCAAATCACTCAAACAAAATCACAAGCGGGAATGCTTGCTCCCACTACGTGAAAGTGTGAATGCCGCCTGATGGCGAGTATCAGTGGACAAAGTGATATACAGTATTGTCACTAAATCAAATATGTTATTTACAAACTTTTTTTATTAGGAAGGTCAAAAACACGTACAATCAGATAAAAAAGAAAACTTGTACAGTGATATTACAATGCACATATTGAGATAAGGCCACAGCCTTGAAATGTCGCATAAGGGCAAAACATATAACAAGCCCAGATGTAATAGACAAGAAGAACTTTTGATACATCATATTGTCTTAGTAAAATATCACATATATATGTATGTACAGTGAGGTATCTGTACAGGAGTAGTATCAGTGAGTACATACTTAAAAAAAAGGGATGGATATACTAACGTGTTACATATTGGAGACAAAGGCATATCCCAGTAAACCCATTTTTTTGTTGAATATATGCATAGTTTTATAAAGTGTTTAATAGATGCGTTCAGATAGTTTAATCATTTTCATTCTTGCTAATACCTGTGGCCATGGAAGAGAAGGAGAACACCAATTATATGCTATCATCCATTGGATGGAACTAAAAAGGGTATGTAATAATCTAACACAGAGGGGGTGGGTATATTGGGTATGGAAGCAAATAAGAGGCATACTTGTGGGGTAGGGGGATTGTTTACCTGCTAATTGTAATACCTTTGTAGCAGTTTGTTGCCACAGAGGTTGTAGAAATTTACAACTACCAAAAATGTGCATAAAAGTGCCTTGATCAGGGAATCCCCTAAAATAACAAGGGGAGGCTAATGGGTAGAAGCAGTGTATCTTAGAGGGAGTCATATGCAATCTGGTGTGTAATTTTATAGGTGTTTTTCTGATAGATGTTGAGCAGGTACATTGACGTAGGTTGTCTATCTTGGCACCCCATTTCTCAATGGAAAGGGAGCAGTCTAGATTTGTCTCCCACCGAAGCATAGGTTTGGAATGAAAAACTTTTTTTCAGAACAATATTCCCTAACCCTTCAGACCCCCTATTCTCAATTTGAACAAATTTGCATATTGTTCTCAAGAGATAAAGGACTGATCTCTCATATATATAAAACTAAATCAAATATTTGACTAGCCTGTGTAGTAGAATAACAAGAGAAAATCCCTCCTTTATGTACTATATATTTTTATAGATCTGATATATTTGAGATTGTTTTACAGAGAACATAAAACAGTCACATTAGTCTGTGGACCCGAATGGGTTACATACTTATATATTTACCAAAGTCTTATACACACACTCATTTTAACAACAAAGTATGTAGGGAAAGGACAGACCCCTATCATGTCCCTAGTCAGCAGACCTCAAAAGAGGGACAACTGATGAGGAAAGAGAGACAGAAGAATATGGTTCCAAAAGAGGGACAACTGGGGAGGAAAGAGGGACAGAAGAATATGGTTCCAAAAGAGGACACACATGCGCATGAAACATTAGAGCAAATACTGGTCACGTTACATAAAGAAATACACTTTTTTAAAAAATATAATGTATATATACAGATGCATCTCAAAAAAATAGATGCATGAAATATATGTATATATTTTTAAATATAGATGGTCACATGTAGTATTCTAATTTTCTGAGATACTGATTTTTGGGTTTTCAGTAGCTGTAAGCCATAATCATCAAAACTGAAAGAAAGAAATGCTTGAAATATATCACTCTGTGTGTAACGCATTTATATATAATATATGAGTTTCACTTTTTGAATTGAATTACTGAAATAAGTTCACTTTTTGATGATATTCACATTTTTTGAGATGCACCTGTATAAAGCTAGTGAAAGCCAAAAATTTAGGATCTCAGAAAATTAGAATATTACATAGGACCAATGAAAAAAGAGATTTTTAATACAGAAATGTTGGCTTACTGAAAAGTATGTCCATGTACAGTAGTACAGTATTGTATGCATCAATGACATGGAGGCAATCAGCCTGTGGCACTGCTGAGGTGTTATGAAAGCCCAGGTTGCTTTCATAGTGGCCTTCAGCTCCTCTGCATTGTTGCAGTGTGGCATAGCGGCGATCAACCTGTGGCACTGCTGAAGTGTTATAAAAGCCCAAGTTGCTTTGATAGCAGATGCATTGTTGGGTCTGGTGTCTCTCATCTTCCTCTTGACAATACCCCACAGACAAAACTCAGTGGGCCAACACCAGCAGATGACATGGCTCCCCAAATCATCACAGACTGTGGAAAATTTTGCATTTCATTTGGAAATCAAGGTCCCAGAGTCTGGAGGAATAGTGGAGAGGCACAGAATCCAAGTTGCATGAGGTCCAGTGTGAAGTTTCCACAGTCAGTGATGATTTGAGAAGCCATGTCATCTGCTGGTGTTGGTCCATTGTTTTATCAAGTCCAAAGTCAGCGCATTGGCCTGATTGGCCAGCAAACTTGCCTGACCTAAACCCCATAGAGAATCTGTTGGGTATTGTCAAGAGGAAGATGAGAGACACCAGACCCAACAATGCATCAGCTATCAAAGCAACCTGGGCTTTTATAACACTTCAGCAGTGCCACAGGTTGATCGCCGCCATGCCACGCCACATTGATGCAGTAATTCATGCAAAATGAGCCCTGACCAAGTATTAAGTGCATACTATACTGTACATGGACATACTTTTCAGTAAGCCAACATTTCTGTATTAAAAATCCTTTTTTTATTGGTCCTATGTAATATTCTAATTTTCTGAGATACTGAATTTTGGGTTTTCACTAGCTGTAAGCCATAATCATCAAAATTAAAAGAAAGAAATGCTTGAAATATATCACTCTGTGTGTAACGCATTTATATATAATATATGAGTTTCACTTTTTGAATTGAATTACTGAAATAAGTTAACTTTGTGATGATATTCAAATGTTTTGAGATGCACCTGTGTATATATATATATATATATATATATATATATATATATATAACATCCAGAACACTCTTTTAAGTCCTGTTTTTCCATCAGTATTAAATGTGAGTTTCATTGTAGTTCCCCCTCCAGTCACAAAGACCAGTGGGAGGAACTCACAATTCACTTAGCAGACCCCTGAAGCTAATGAATGTATGGTTTATTAATCACATTTGTCCCACTGAAAAAAGTCAAGCACTATTCTGGTACAATTGAGATTTTACCCTTTTTTAACGTTATTTTAATGAGCTGGAGATCAGAACGCAAGCTCTGTTCATGTGTTGATTCCGCTCAATTGCAGTTCCACCCCAGATAGACACAAGACAGATTCACCAGACTTCACAGTCATTGTTGCACTTAAATGAAGTGTACGGGCCTTATGTTTCCAAACTAAAGAAAAGGGTTCACATGCAAAAAAAAAAAGAGGACTTTAACATTCAGTGTTTTCAATCTATTTTCTTGGTTTCACAAACTCTTTGCACATTAACATTTGCATTCATTTCTTCTTGAAACCATGCCCTTTCTATTTTGTTTCCCCTGCAAACAGAAGGTTGCAGTTTATGATAGTGGAAGGCAATGAACAGCAATAAGAAGGATTGGATTGTTGCTCTATTATGCAGAAGTTCTTTGTTGTGGTAAAAGTTGTATCAGAGTGTTTGTCACAGTTCTGCCCCTTTTACTTATCTATTGAGATGATGTTCTTCTCTAAGGTCATCATTTTGCAGGTTTGCCTAAAGGGATAGTTTAGTATACATAAATATATGTTTTATTTAAAGAAATGTTCAAGCAAATTTTCTTAAGAACACTAAACAAATTTGTTAAAGACTTAGCTTTCCCATGAATGAAGTTTTAATTATACCGTAGATGGAATACTATTGCTCCTACTACAAAAATAATTGCTGTTGCAATTTGATACTGTATTTCTATCAGTATAGAACTTGTGGGATTATGACTGCATCTGGCCATAGCACTAATGTAGGGTACACACTATAAGAAAATCGGGCAAACGAACATCCGATTTTCCTCGTTGTTTCACAGCAAATCGGAACCGATGAACAAAAATTTGTAAGCAAATTCTCGTACGACATGGTATTTTTTTGTTGTTGTTTATTGTTTCTGATCATGCGCAGTCTTTCTTTTCTGATTTTTCCTGTGCGAAAATCGTACAAAAACGGTACACATTGATCGAAAATTGTTCGTTCTGCTTCCGTACAAGAAAAATTTTGGAGTTTGTCCCTTCGGGAATTTTTGTACGAAAATTCGGAATCGGCTGTCGAAAGTTGTGTACACACAATATGAAAATTCTTTGGACGAAAATGTTCGCCCGATTTTCTTATAGTGTGTATGAGCCTTAACCACTTCAGCCCCAGAAGATTTGGCTGCTGAATGACCAGGCCATTTTTTGCGATTCGGCACTGCGTCGCTTTAACTGACAATTGCGCTCTTGTGCGACGTTGCACCCAAACGCCTCTGTGGTTGATCGCCTCTGTGGTTTTTATTTTTTGTGCTATAAACAGAAAAACGACAATTTTGAAAAAAACGCAATATTTTGTACTTTTTGCTGTAATAAATATTCCCATTTTTTTTTTTTTAAAAAGCAAATTTTTTCTCATTTTAGGCCAATATGTATTCTTCTACATATTTTTGGTAAAAAAAATCGCAATAAACGTATATTGATCAGTTTGCGCAAAAGTTTTATAGCATTTTTATTATTATTTTTTTTTTTTTACTAGTAATGGCGGCGATCTGTGATTTTTTTATTGGGACTGCGACATTATGGCGGACACATCGGACACTTTTGACACATTTTTTGTACCATTGGCATTTATACAGCGATCAGTGCTATAAAAATGCACTAATTACTGTAAAAATGTCACTGGCAGGGAAGGAGTTAACACTAGGGGGCGATCAAGGGGTTAACTGTGTTCCCTATGTGTGTTTCTGACTGTAGGGGGGGGACTGACCTAGAATAAGTGATGGATCGTGGTTCCTAGCTAATAGGGACTACCGATCTGTCACGCCTCACAGAACAGAACAGGAGTTTGTTCCGCGATTGTTCGTGGCTGATGGTCATTGCGACCGTCAGCCACGAGCATCAGCACCCCCACTGTGCAGCAGGCGCGTGCACGGCTCGCCGGATCGTGCCAACCTGCTGCAGTAAAATGACGGGGTTAAGAAAGGGGTTAAGAAAGCACACACAGGGATTGATTTACTAAAACTGTAGAGTGCAGCTGTACATGGTATCCAAGAGCTTCTAACCTCAGCTTGTTCAATTAAGCTTTGACAATAAAACCTGGAAGCTGATTCATTTCTATGCAGAGCTGCACCTGGTTTTACACTCTCCAGTTTTAGTAAATCAACCCCATAGTAACAATCCTAATGGCCTGTACACACGATCCGAAAATCTGACGATAAATCGTCTGTTTTTTTTTTTTGCATGCTAGTCGCATTTCAAAAAAGAAGAGTTTACTAAAGTTACGAAAATTCTCGTATGACAGAATAAAAAATCGCAAGTGATGTCATGTGTTGTAGTGTATTTGTATTGTGTATTCGGACGACAATTGTACTGATTGAATGAAAATCATACAGTCTGGTATCATACGAGAAAAATTTTCGTGCATGTCCCACCTGATAATATCAGATGAACTATCGTGATTGGCTCTCGAAAGCGCTGTACTAACAATCCGATTATCGTACGATCGCGTCAAACGCGGTATTTTTCGTACAATTTTCGGATCGTGTGTGTACAGGCCATAATAGTGGCTGCACAATTTATTTCTCAAAACTGTGCACATAGACATAGATGAGATGATCTCTTGTTATATATATGTTTAAATCTGTCCGCTCTGCTTAAAAAAACCCAACTTGATTGCTTCTTGAGAGAGCCATAACCTGCAACAATAGAAAAGCTCATCCCATGTAATTGAACCTCCACAACAAGACCTTTTTGGTTTTGTATTTGCTAAAGTCTGAAAATTCCTCTAGACAACTTATTGTTGCCAATGTACTGCTACAATTAGCTAACAATTATGTATTTTTTATGGGATTTTTGGAAGCTAAACTCCAGGCAAAAAGGTAAATACAAATTTGTGAATTTCTTAGTTGTTTAATGATTTGTTATTCTTACCATTTTTAGACACCCAAATTTGGAGTTCTGATTTAATGTTTTTTGTTGAAGCACAATTGAAGCTACAAATCCATTGACACGCAGAGCATGGCTTGACCCCGCCCCTTGCTCCCTCCTCACTGGCTGTGTTTGACAGCAGTAGCCAATGGCTCCCACTGCTGTCTCTGAGCCTATAAGGAGGGAGAGAGTGCAGAGAACCACTGCTCTCATGCACTGTGCTGGATCGAGATTGAGTTCAGGTAAGTAAAATGGGGGGTGGGCATTAAGGTAAAAAAACTTCAGCCTTTAGAACCACTTTAATGATGCTGCTAAATGTGTTCTGGACATCTTGGTTTAAATTACCTCTGTTCGCAGAGGGCACAAAATGGTAGATTGAAGGATTTACTTTGAGCTTGTCATAAACCTGCTTAATTGACACTTAAAATGGTAAGTAGACTCATAAAATATAGGCAGCTGAACTGTATGCAAACCCTGACTTTTCCTGTGATAAGTGTGCTTGGCCAAGCCTCCTCCCATCTCCTGTGCCTCCCTATTGGTTGTTTAATGTAATAATTAGATTGTAAAGCTCTGTGCAAACTTTTGCCACTATATAAATCCTGAATAATAATAATAATAATATTAATAATAATAATCAGCCTTATTTACCAACAGAATAAAAACAAGCTCAACTTTTATAGGAAAAGTTGATATTTGCATCTAATTTCGGCTGCTTATAAAATTTGATCTACTAACTTTTTTGACAGTTTTCACTGACCTGTGCTTACTCAAGTTCACATGCTCAGTTTGAAATATTAGGTTTTAATACTTTTTTTTAAAACTGCAAATATAGACACATAGAAAGGGCAGTACAACTGCTTAGTGGTTTTCTTAGCAGCACTGGGGTCATTGGTTCAAATCCCAGCAAGGACATTAATGGAATGGAGCTTGCAAACTCTCCTTGTGCTTGAGCAGGTCTCCTCCCACACATCAAATTACATAGGTGTAATTTTTGACCTTCAATTGTAAAATGTTTTAGCAGGTTTTTTTTACATTAAGACTGTAACATACCTGTTTGTTTGTGGTTCTGGGTTACCAATACCATATTTATTAATGCTTTTCAAAGATAATTTGAGAGCATAATAATGTACAGTACCCCACAACAGCCAATCAGATTTAAGCTTTTTTAGTATCTTTAGTCTCCAAAGCTGAAACGATTGGATGTAAAGAATTGCTGCTCATATTTGTCTTTTGGTATTGTTACAGTAAAAGCCCATACTTTCTTTACTGTACTGTCTCTGTGTAGCAGTATAACAGTATTTTCATCCTTCGTTTGATGAAAGACAGATTTTGCAATTGGATAATTTATACTGTTTCACATGTGTCGAGAACATGAGAATATTTCCTGGTGCTCAGAAAAACCTCCCAGAGGAACATTTTCCTGTGACACTGCAGTCATATGGAAGAGTTTGGACTTGCTCAATGATTCACATAATGTAATGGCATTTTTTATGTCATTTGGAGGCCTGTTGTTGGGAAGTGACACTCCTTGCTGCAGCAAGCAGTCAGTGAGTATATCTGTAGAGCTTCTTTGTGTAAAATAAATTTCTCTTGACATTTAGTATATGCAAGTAACTGAGAATATAGTTCATTTCATTTAGCATGCCTTTCTCCAAGCTATTGAAGTTAAAATACCCATACTATATTACTGTGGTCAGTATTGAGCATAGATAGTTTGTGCAGTAAAATTATAGATCCAAACAATATATTTTTACAAGAATATTAGGTTCTTTAAAAGTTTTTGTTAATCCTATTAAAGGCAATTAATGCTAGTCTATACAGGGATCCATCCATCAGCATTCACCATTATGAAGGACATGTATTTCATTTAATGGAGAATAATGGAGAATCCAGCAAAAAGCAGACTTCCTTGCTTGGCCTTTTAATGTGGATGATGGAGATATCATAAACCTATATAGTGGAGTGCCGATTTACTCACTATCCTCAGATGCAGGTGCAGGCCCCTTTCACTCCTTATTCCATCACTCCCTGGGTTCCTGGACACACCCAAGGAGGATGACTTATTCTGCTTACATCCCTCAGTAGCTCAGAGAGGCTACACCTAATGAGGTAACAGTAGCTGGGCAAGGGACCTGCAGCCAGGTGAGAGGTCCTCCACTGTGAGAATCAGCATGCAGACAGTTGGGCCTAAGCCTAATAGCATACAGCTGGGGTACAATTCTCCAGTTGCTATAGAGTACTGCAGTTCCAGTGCATTTGCACTTTGTCCTCAAGCCCTAGATCACTCCAAATGTTCAGCTGTATTACCAGAGCTATCCTGGACTTCACTGTGAGGGCCACTGTTTCGGGAAAAATTGCAAGAAGCTATGTTCTGTTCTGTTTTACTTAAGTAGTGATTCTTCGTTTACCTCTCTGTTATATATTTTTATAGAGACTTTGCTGTGAATCCACGTATTTCACTGATTGAGTCACAGATACTTTTCTGTGGAGAGTCTATCTCCGTGCATCTTTCATCCATCTTGTATTACTCTGTAGTATAGGCATGTTCTTTGACATCTTGAACCTGTTTTTATAATATTGATTCAAATTTTGCACCTGTTTAGCAAACTGCAAATTACAGTTGTGCTTAGTTTGATCATTCATACGATTACTCATACAGTTACATCTAAAACTCTGGATAACTAAATATTTTCTAAATAACAAGAGGCATGTGTATTCTTAAAACGTTTGTTAACCTAAAAAAAAAAAATTGGATCCTGTTCCCTTAAATAATGTATACAGCACAGTGCTTGTGCTGTGTAATTTGGCCCCCTGTAACACCTAAAAAACCTGGCTGATCCTGCCTGGCTATACCCTCCCCCCCGTAAGCTAACCAATGTGTATCATGGCTGCTGAGCCCTGACACCGTGGTCAGTTTACGTGCCTCCGTCATCCACAGCTCTCCTGTCCTCCTCTCCCCCCTCCCTCCCTGCCTGTCGCCTCCTGTGTCAGGGACCCCCCCCCCCCCCGCTGATGAAATACCAGTTCATAGTTTATACAATCCTTCTTGTCTCCTAAGGATATGCTCCATCAAAGCACCACAGTTTACTGTGCACACAAGCACCACTCCTCTCCATACAGTTCTTCTAATAGCTGCCAATTAAACTAAGCAACGAGTGCCACATTATTAGCATCATGTCTGGCAGGGATACAAGATGAGGAAGAAGTTCCCGTGCAGCTTTGAGGAGATGAGCAGCCTCTATGTGTACAGGCCAAAGCTGTGTTCATGAGAATGGTGCATCATTTGCATAGACAATGCATAGCAATTTATGGGCTCTGAGGTTGAGGATGAGAGTAACAGCAGCCTAGAGGGAGGGTACAACAGGCAGTGAGAACCAATTAGCCAAGTTTGCACCAGTGATTAAGAGGAAGGGGTTGATGGTGAGGTCTCTGACCATACCTGAGTGACCAATAGAGCAGATGAGGAAAGTGAGGGAGAAGCGCACACCCAGCAAGGCAGGATGTAATCCAGGGACAGCTCCCAGAGAAGTGGAGGGAGAATCTGCCCTACTTCACCAGATGGCAGAACTATCCTGGTCACCCCCAGAGATCACTTGTGTGGGCCCTTTTCACATGTGTATGGCAAACTGCACTGTTGTTACTCGAAGTCTCTGTCTCCAGTGTATCAAGCGTGGCAATACTATTAGCCATTTGGGTATCATGTGTATGAAGAGACATCTGACCTCTCATCAAGAAGCCAGTTGGGAACAGCACCAAAATGCTACTCCAGCATCTCCCTTTCCACCTCTACCCCCACTCTACAAGATTCCCTTTCAGCAAGCTCCAGCAATAGGAATGATGGTAAATCAAGGGGTGTCAGAGGTCTACTCCATGGCTCCAGCAGCAGAGAAGAGGGTCTGCAGGGGGCAATGCAGAGTAGAGGCAAGCATTGGCTGCAAACTTGCTCTAATTCTGCCAACCCCACCACATGTAGCACTGAGCAGGCACATTTCGCTGTCCCAGCTGCTAAATTCCAGCTTGTCCAAGTTGCTGCTTTTACCAAAAAAAAAAAGGTGACATTCAGTGCTGCAGCAGGTATGCCTAGAGGACAGGGTATGTATTTCTTTATCGTACATCACGGGACACAGAGCACCATAATAATGACTATGTGGGTTATACACTTACCTTTAGGTGATTGGACACTGGCAACCAATAGTAAGACGGTTCCTCCCATATAACCCCTCCTATACCAGAAGTACCTCCGTTTTTTTGCCAGTGTCTTGAAGGTGATGGTCATGGCTGTTGAAGCTCTTCAAATTTCTTCAAAAAATGTCCCACTGAGGAAGTTATAATTGGATCCATTCGGATGGCATAACAAAGCTAAAGTGGATGGTACCCGAACCTCAGTTCAAGAACGAGGTATTGCTTGTAATGTGTCCTATATAGGCGCTGGACCCTTGTTAAGTTGGTATTTCTGGTCAATCTTGCCCAAGGTAAACCAGAAAGGGTGCTTTACAGGTCCAGGGGTGTGGACCCCAATATATGGGGGACCTGGTCCCTGAAGGTCCTTAGAGGCGCTACCCGCCATGATGGGGGAATATTGGGCCTGGTAAGACAGGCCCTGCTGCTTGGAATGGTGAGTACTCCCTTTGGGTTTTTTATATATATATAAATTTCCCTTTGAAACTGCTGGTAAACCTTAAGCCTGTGTCTGGGATTACAGATGGCCGGTTTTGGCGTGCATTTTTGAATACTGGCATACGCGAGTGTGAGCATGCACCGCGCACGCGCCGCAGGCCCGCTGCGTGCACGCCGCCGGTGTGTGTGTGCACCCCTGGTGTGCGCCGTCGGTGTGCGCATCTCAGATGCGCCACGT
This sequence comes from Aquarana catesbeiana, assembly GCF_042186555.1. Classification (NCBI taxonomy): domain Eukaryota; kingdom Metazoa; phylum Chordata; class Amphibia; order Anura; family Ranidae; genus Aquarana; species Aquarana catesbeiana. The sequence continues at coordinate 525,230,857 of NC_133328.1, read as the reverse complement.
GTGTCAGGACGGCGCATGCGCCGTGCGGTGGGCGTGCCGCCGATCGCTGATGCGCATGCTCACTCTCAAGCTAAAGCTTTATAGGGATGGAGCTCTTGATGTGCGCGTGGACAACACAGAGCGATATTTGGGCGCGTGAGTATGGTGGTCTTGGACACAGTGGTGACAGGTTAAAGGCTGGTTATAGTTTGTGGGGAGTACTCCTTTTCTTCCTCGTGTGTAAGCAATGTCTTCCAGGAGGTATAGGGAACAAGGAAAGACCTGCGGCATCTGGCCTGGCTGAACCATTGCATTTGTCAGGCATAGTGGCCACTACCAATAAACCTGCCTTGGCTTATGTTACAAAGGATGATTTGGCATCTGCCTTAGCAGGCCTTGAGGGCAAAATAGCTGGCATGATTGCCTCTGTAACACAGCGGGGGAGGAAGCATGATGGATCTCCCTCCCCTGAGCCTGGGCCATGTGGTGAGTCACTAGAGCACCAGGACTCTTATAGCCAGATGGGTCCAGGTGGTCTGGAACCAGAATGGGCGCAGGATTTGGAAGAGGTGGTCATAAAAGACCAGGAGGAAGGAGAGGCTGAAGAATCCTCGGCTGAGGACTCTGGCTCTGAAGAGCCAATTTCAGCCTCCCATTCCCAAAAATTGTTTATCCAATCTCTAATTGAGATGGTACGAATTGGGTTTAAGTTACCCCCGGTTCAGGAGTCTGGACTCTCCTGTTCTACTTTGGGATCTTTGCGACCTCAGCAAATTTCCCAAGCGTTCCCTTTGCATCCATTACTGGAGCAGGTGGTTTACCTGGACTGGGAGCACCCTGACAGGATATACTTACCTCCAAAAAGGTTTTCTGTCTTATATCCTATGGAGGAGAAGTTCAGGAAGAAATGGGGGACACCTTTGGTGGATGCCGCCATATCTTCAGTAAACAAAAGTTTAACCTGTCCAGTGGATAATGCCCAGGTATTTAAAGATCTGGCTGATAAGAAGCTAGAGTCCTTATTAAAAGCCTCCTTTTCGGTGGCTGGTGCAGCAGTTCAGCCAGCAGTTGCAGCTATTGGGATTTGCCAATCCCTAAAGGATCGCTTTAAAAGGTTGGTAAAGAGCCTACCTTGCCAGGAGGAATCTGCTAAGGAATTGTCGGAGATTCCTCATGCCTTATGTTTTTCAGTGGACGCATTGAAGGACTCAATTCAACAGATGTCTTGTTTTGCGCTACTATCAATCCATATGCGCAGAGTCTTGTGGCTAAAGAACTGGTCTGCTGAGACACAATGTAAAAGGCTACTTGCAGCTTTTCCTTTCCATGGAGAGCGCTTGTTTGGCGAAGATCTGGAAAATATATCCAAAAGAACTCTAGAGGAAAGAGTGCCCTACTCCCTATTAAAAAGAAAGGGAAGCAACCCTCTTATAGAATTCCAAATGCTCCAGGACCTAGTGCTTCTTCCCCTAGGCGGTATCGACGGCCTCAGCTGTCTGGCTTTAAAAGACCACAGGGTCAGAAGAAACCCTGGACCCAAAAGCCACCCAAGCCCAGCTCCAAGTCTACCTTGTGAAGGGGCACCCCCGCTCTCATGGGTGGGGGCAGGCTTCAGCTGTTTGGGGAGGCCTGGGAAGAACTGGTTCAAGACAGATGGGTCATCTCCACTGTAAAATACGGTTACAGAATAGAGTTCCGGGAGATCCCCCCGAATCAGTTTCTGTACTCAAGGGTTCCGTTGGATCCAGAGAAAAGAAGATGCTTATTCCTAGCTTTACAGCATCTGCTGATGCAGGTGGTAATTGTAAAGGTTCCGCACGAGGAAAGATTCAAGGGGTTTTACTCAAACCTATTCACCGTGCCGAAACCAAATGGGGAAGTAAGGCCCATTTTGGACCTCAAGGCTCTCAACCTCTTTGTAGACATCCGATCCTTCCGCATGGAGTCGGTTCGTTCAATAATAAAATCCCTGAGAAAGGGAGACTATTTAGCGTCCATAGATATCAAGGACGCGTACCTTCATGTGCCGATCTTCGGTCCACATCAAAGGTTCCTACGCTTCGTGGTAGAGGGCAGTCATTTCAAATTTGTGACGCTACCTTTCGGTCTGGCCACGGCCCCCAGGGTCTTCATAAAGATTCTGGCCCCAGTGTTGGCTTCCCTAAGGTCTCAGAAGGTCTCCGTAGTAGGATATCTGGACAATCTTCTTCTAAGGGAATGCTCTCACCCCATACTGGTTCAAAATGTATCAAGAACAGTACGGGTCTTACAACGCCTAGGTTGGATTCTAAATGCTCTTTGTCCGACCCAAACCTTGGTGTATCTGGGTCTGGTCTTGGACACCGCCCAAGAAAAGGTGTTTCTTCCTCCCTTAACAGTCGCTTCCATAGTGGAACTTGTACAGAAGGTGAAAAAAGAACTAACACCTTCTATTCGGCTGTGCATGAGGTTACTAGGCAAGATGGTGTCATCCTTCAGCGCAGTGCCATATGCATAGTTCTACTCCAGAGTGTTCCAGAACAGTATTCTAAAAGCCTGGGACAAGTCACCTCGAACCTTGGATCAGCCTATGGTTCTATCTCCACAGGTTCTATGGAACCTCTCTTGGTGGTTAAGAACCAGCAACTTGAAAAGAGGGAAATCTTTCCCACCGGTAGTCTGGAAAGTCGTAACCACAGACGCCAGTCTTCTCGGCTGGGGAGCAGTCCTAGAGGAAGCGTCTGTTCAGGGAATATGATCCCAGACAGAAAGGACCCTGCCCATCAATCTATTGGAGATTCGGGCAGCTCATCTGGCTCTGCGATTCTGGACATCCAGATTGCGGGGTCTTCCTGTCAGAGTCCAGTCCGACAACTCCACGGTGGTGGCATATATCAACCACGAGGGAGGTACCAGGAGTCGGGCAGCCCAGAGGGAGGTAAACCATATATTGAATTGGGCAGAAAGACATGTGCCGTTCCTTTCGGCAGTGTTTATCCCGGGGGCGGACAATTGGCAGGCAGATTTCCTAAGTCGCCAGAAATTGTTGCCAGGGGAATGGTCCCTGCACCCCAAGGTTTTTCTACAGATCTGCCAATACTGGGGGACCCCAGATATGGATCTGCTGGCATCCAGATTCAATGCCAAGCTAGACAGGTATGTCTCCAGGACCAAGGATCCGCTTGCTGTCGGGATAGACGCATTAGTAGTTCCTTGGGATCAGTATTCTCTGATATATGCCTTTCCCCGATCCAAATTCTGCCGCACTTATTACGCAGAATACAGGAGGAGCAAAAACCAGTGATCCTAGTGGCCCCAGTGTGGCCCCGGAGATCCTGGTACTCGGAGATTGTGAAGTTGGCAGTAGGAGACCCATTGGTACTTCCATGCCGTCCAGACCTGTTGTCTCAAGGACCCATATTCCATCCTTCTTTACGGTTGCTGAATTTGATGGCTTGGCTATTGAGACCAAACTATTGAAAGACGGTGGTATTATGGGTTCAGTCTTGTCTACCTTGATAAACGCTAGAAAGTCAGTTTCTAGAGCTATCTATTATAGAGTCTGGAAGTCGTACATTTCTTGGTGTGAGGAGAGGAAATGGAACCTTCGTAGGTATACGATTGGAAGAGTTCTTGCCTTTCTTCAAGCAGGAGTAGACTTGCAGCTCGCTTTAGGGACAATTAAGGGACAGATTTCGGCTTTATCGTTTTTTTCCAAAGACCGATTGCATCCCATTCTTTGATGCAAACCTTTGTCAAGGGAGTAACACACCTGAGGCCGCTGCGTAAACCACCTTTATGTCCCTGGGACCTAAATTTGGTACTGTCAGCCTTACAGAGTCAACCGTTTGAACCTATTAGGCATATTCCTTTTGTCCGATTGACCAGAAAATTAGTTTTTTTGGTGGCTATAACATCGGCTAGAAGGGTGTCTGAATTGGCCGCCCTTTCTTGCAAAGAACCTTTTATGATTCTTCATCAGGATAGCGTGGTCATGCGCCCTCGTCCGGATTTTCTATCGAAGGTAGTTTCCAAATTTCATTTGAATCAGGATATCATCTTACCTTCCTTTTTTCCAAACCCTAAGACTAGGGAGAAAAGTTCGCTTCACTCACTGGATGTGGTGAGGGCAATCAAAATTTACTTGAAGATGTCAGCTCCCTTTCGGAAGACTGACTGTTTTTTTGTCTTGCCAGAGGGTCCTAAGGAAGGACAGCCGACAACAAGTTCGACTATATCCATGTGGATTCGCCAGACTATTATCCAGGCGTATGGATTAAATGCAGGGTTCCACCTTGGGATTTAAAGGCACACTCCACTAGAGGGATTAGTGCATCATGGGCAGTACCCCAACAGGTGTCTATGGCTCAGGTTTGCAAAGCTTAGTCTTCAGTTCATACGTTCACCAGGTTTTACCAGGTGGATGTGAGATCTCAAAAGGAGACTGTTTTTGGCCACAGCGTTTTGCAGGCAGCTTTATAGTCTCAGGCCCGTTGGGCTTAGGGATAATGTGTCCCCCCCCCTCAGGTGCATTGCTTTAGGACATCCCACATAGTCATTATTATGGTGCTCTGTGTCCTGTGATGTACGATAAAGAATAACAGATTTTTAAAACAGCTTACATGTAAAATCCCCTCTTTCTGGGATCGTCATTGCTTGCTACAAAACTGAGGTACTTCCGGTATAGGAGGGGTTATATGGGAGGAACTGTCTTACTATTGGTTGCCAGTGTCCAATCACCTAAAGGTAAGCGTATAACCCACGTAGTCATTATTATGGTGCTCTGTGTCCCGTGATGTACTCCATGAAAAGGATTTTACAGGTAAGCTGTTTAAAAATCCGTTTATGTGGTGCCTTTAGAAATCTGTGTGTAGACATTTCTTTCTACTATAAATTACAGGTTAAATTCACCTGGAGACCTGAGGATAACATGCAAGCAACACACATTAGACATGTGCACTGCCGAAAATTGAGTTTGTTTTCGTTTCATTCGGTTTTTTTTTTCGTTTTTCGGGTCATTCCTTATAATTGAAATTCGAAAATCCGAAAATTTGAAAATTCAAACATTTGGAAATTTGAAAGTTAGGAAATTCTAAATTCGAAAATACAGAAATTCTAAATTAAAAAATTCAGAAATTCGAAAATCCAAAAATTTGGAATTTAAAAAATTCTGAATTCTGAAAATCTGAAAATTAGAACGAGAATCTGAAAATTCTAAAGAACGAAAATCCAAAAACTCAAAAATCTAAAAATTTGAAAATCCGAAATAATAACTAATAACTAATAACTAATTAATAATAACTAACTATTAAATTATCGGTATTGAAATTTCCTTTCAAATTTGGCTGTTAGTGAACATAACGAATACAAATTTATCCAAAGTTAGGAATTATCCGAAATAACAAATGCTGCATCTAAACAAATGGAACGTAAGTTTTTATCATTATTATTATTATTTATTACTAATAATTTGTTACATTCCATTCATTTAGATGCCGCATTCATTCTTTCAGATAATTCGTAACTTTGGATTAATTCGTATTTGTTACATTCACTAACAGCCAAATTTGAAAGGAAATTCCAATACCTATAATTTATTAGTCAGTATTAGTTATTATTATTAGTTAGTTATTATTTTGGATTTTCGGGTTTTCTAATTTTCAGATTTTCAGGTTTTTGCATTTTCAATCTAATTTTCGGATTTTCGAATTTACAAATTTTCGGATTTTCAAATTTTCGTTTTCGGAAAAATTAATTAAACAGGTTTTCATAAATTTGAATATTTCCCAATTAACGAATGTGTCGAATTTCATCGAAAAACGAATTTGGAATGAAATTAATTGCACACGTCTAATACACATGTGGGCTTGGGGGTTCCTGTAGAAATCTGTGTGTGGACATTCCTTTTTCTACTACGGATTATAGGGTAAATGAGACCATTTAATGTTTGGAATGCCTTCTGGATAAGTCTATATAATATTTACAGAGTGGCTGTATCACCCCAGTGTGCTGATTCCAGTTTATGGATGCAATTCTTATTTCTGGAAGATCTTGTCAGCAAACGTTTTTTTAATTGATCCTAAATGGTGGCCTTTGGGGATTGTGTTATATTTCCAGCAGTACATGAAGCTGTTGATGAGCCCTGATCAAGCCCTCAGTTTGATCTGAAAGATTTACCATTGCTGTGTTTCTATAAAGGAATGGATAATCTTTAACATCTATGATTTAATGCCTTACAGTCATCTTCAATAACTCCAAGACCAACAACATTCTTTATATGAGTTTTCAAAGAACTAGCACTACACCTGTTACCATGTGAATAATACATCCTCAGTTCATTTTCTGTGATATAAATGATTAATACACTTTTTATGAGTCAGTATATACAGTCAGGTCCATAAATATTGGGACATCGACACAATTCTAATCTTTTTGGCTCTATACACCACCACAATGTATTTGAAAAGAAAGAAACACGATGTGCTTTAACTGCAGACTTTCAGCTTTAATTTGAGGCTATTTACATCCAAATCAGGTGAACGGTGTAGGAATTACAACAGTTTGTATATGTGCCGCCCACTTTTTAAGGGACCAAAAGTAATGGGACAATTGGCTGCTCAGCTGTTCCATGGCCAGGTGTGTGTTATTCCCTCATTATCCCATTTACAAGGAGCAGATAAAAGGTCCAGAGTTCATTTCAAGTGTGCTATTTGCATTTGGAATCTGTTGCTGTCAACTCTCAATATGAGGTCCAAACAGCTGTCACTATCAGTGAAGCAAGCCATCATTAGGCTGAAAAAACAAAACAAATCCATCAGAGAGATAGCAAAAACATTAGGTGTGGCCAAATCAACTGTTTGGAACATCCCTAAAAAGAAAAAAGACACTGGTGAGCTCAGCAACACCAAAAGACCCAGAAGACCATGGAAAACAACTGTGGTGGATGACCGAAGAATTCTTTCCCTGGTGAAGAAAACACCATTCCCAACAGTTGGCCAGATCAAGAACACTCTCCAGGAGGTAGGTGTATGTGTGTCAAAGTCAACAATCAAGAGAAGACTTCACCAGCATAAATACAGAGGGTTATCCACAAGATGTAAACCATTGGTGAGCCTCAAAAACAGGAAGGCCAGATTAGAGTTTGCCAAACAACATCTAAAAAAGCCTTCACAGTTCTGGAACAACATCCTATGGACGGATGAGACCAAGATCAACTTGTACCAGAGTGATGGGAAGAGAAGAGTATGGAGAATGAAAGGAACTGCTCATGATCCAAAGCATACCACCTCATCAGTGAAGCATGGCGGTGGTAGTGTCACGGCGTGGGCATGTATGGCTGTCAATGGAACTGGTTCTCTTGTATTTATTGATGATGTGACTGCTGACAAAAGCAGCAGGATTAATTCTGAAGTGTTTCGGGCAATATTATCTGCTCATATTCAGCAAAATGCTTCAGAACTCATTGGACGGCGCTTCACAGTGCAGATGGACAATGACTCGAAGCATACTGCGAAAACAACCAAAGAGTTTTTTAAGGGAAAGAAGTGGAATGTCATGCAATGGCCAAGTCAATCACCTGACCTGAATCCGATTGAGCATGCATTTCACTTGCTGAAGACAAAACTGAAGGGAAAATGCCCCAAGAACAAGCAGGAACTGAAGACAGTAGCAGTAGGCATGGCAGGGCATCACCAGGGATGAAACCCAGCATCTGGTGATGTCTATGTGTTCCAGACTTCAGGCTGTAATTGACTGCAAAGGATTTGCAACCAAGTATTAAAAAAGTGAAAGTTTGATGGATGATTGTTAATCTGCTCCATTACTTTTGGTCCTTTAAAAAGTGGGGGGCACATATACAAACTGTTGTAATTCCTACACCGTTCACCTGATTTGGATGTAAATACCCTCACATTAAAGCTGAAAGTGTGCAGTTAAAGGACATCTTGATCGTTTCATTACAAATCCATTATGGTGGTGTATAGAGCCAAAAAGATTAGAATTGTGTCTATGTCCCAATATTTATGGACCTGACTGTATATACAGTGCCTTGAAAAAGTATTGTCAAATTTGTTTATTCAATTTTAACAATTAGCATACATAAGTACATATTGTGGCAGCAAAAGAAAAGATCACATATATGGTAATAATATTGAGCTGTAGTTCCAGCATAAACTAAAAGTAGTTTAAGGACTACTGGCCACAAGACCAAATTAGAACCTACCAGTTCTTTCACCAAGAGAAACTCCTGACAGCCTCACAACTCTAAAACCGACTGGAAAGACCACCCATTCCCACCTGGACCTACCTCCTACTTGCCCACCACCTCAAACTCCTAGACAAAGACTCGCAATGCTTGCGACAACTTACCCCTTTCGAAAGACCATGCATCCAGACGACACCTCAATCTCACCTGATATCCTCCACACATAACCTCATTTTTGCGGACCTACGGGCCAACGAGAGTCTAGACTGTAAAAACTGGGAGAAAGCCCTCTCTATCACACTCTCATCTGAGCATTGTGAACAAATTGTGAACAAATATTGCCTAAATATACACAAAGGTTCTTCTAATGTCACTACTGTACACAAGAAAACGGATACTAAGTCAAATCCAGGTGGTACCGCACACCATCCCTTCTATACAAGTTTTATCCATCCACAACAGACATCTGTTGGAGATGCCACCAAGAGAAGGGCACACTACTCCATATATGGTGGTCTTACACCCCGCTACAAGCTTTCTGGAGAGAGGTGTGGCACGTTACCTCCCAGGTCACTTCTTATGACCTAGAACTTTCCCCAGCCCAATTCTTACTCCACCATTCGCCTTTATCACAAAATCCTACCACAAATCCCTAGCAATGCACATGATCAATGCAGCAAAACTGTGCATCCCCCTCTACTGGAATTCTTCACAGACACCCACCCTCAAAGATTGGCTTACCAGAATCCGCAAGGTAGCCAAAATGGAAAAACTGATTCCTATTGCACGTGACACCCCGACGAGATTTAACAAAAAGTGGGCCTGTTGGACACACTACCAAACAACGTCTGAATACCTGAACATATGCTGCCCACCCACCTAAAAAGCCGGAACGGTACTAGACTAGACCAACCACAAACTGACATACGCATCCTCGGCTTCACATCTCACTCCCTATCATTTCTCCCCCTTCAGGGACACCTCCCTCAAAACACACATGATTCCCAAAAGTTTACCCAAGATAGTATAATGATAACCAAAGAAATAAAAATCCTGCTACCAGAACTATATATATAAGAGTAAATTGAAAGATGAGAAAGAGAATAGGGGGAAAAAGTAGAAAAGAGAAAGAACATAAAAGAAAAAGTAATATTAGGTAGGAGAAAAAATAAATAGGGAAGAAAGAAATGAGGGGTAGTAGGGGTCCCTGGGTAGTACATGGTAATAAACACATACCATGAATGCACAGAATGGAAGTATAAATCAAGATTACCAAGGTCTTAGTAAGGAAGCATCAAAATTGGAAGGCAAAAAGTGCGTCACCCAGGGATTCCATATATTCTCAAAGTTGGATATTTTATCTTGAGTTATAGCCTCTGTTTTGGCATGGATCATTGCTTAATTGACTCTATTTTTAGTTTCAGCAATTCTTAAGGACGTTGATTTCCAATCTTTGGCAAGTGTTTGTTTTGCAGCTGTAGTGATCTGTAATAGGAATTGACGGTAGGAGGGAGTGGTCGGTTTTAAATTTAAAAGTGCTATTGTAGGATCAGAATTGATAGGGATTTCAAACAGTGTTAAAATCCTAAGAAATCCTCCCAGAATTTTTTTGCTACCGGGCAATCCCACCAAGTATGGAGATGTGATCCTAGATCAACACATCAACACAGCCACAAAAACAAGATGGAGAATAATTTGGAGTATATTTCGCAATTCTGACAGGAACCAAATACCACTGTGTGAGTACTTTGTAATTTGTCTCTAAGGCAGCTATATTTTATGAGGATGACTTAGTTGTGATCCAAATCTTATCCCAATCTGCTGCTTCCAATGAAAACCCAAGATCCATCTCCCACTTAGCCACATATGATGGTTTTGTCTGAGTTGGGTTTAGTAATAAGATGAGTGTAAAGAGTTGAAATAAGTCACTTAATGATTGGGTCTCGTTTACCTAAATTTTCAAAGCACGTTAATTTGTCTAAATTAATTCTTCCTTGTATATAGGGCATAAAAAATGTTTTAATCTGAACATATCGAAAGAGCTCTGAATGAGCTTTTCACAAAAGTCAGGGAAAATTGAGTACTGTCCGTGATACTTTTTTTATTTGCACTAACATACAATTTTTCAGGACAAGCTTTTGGGGTATGTCCCCTTCTTCAAGGTCCAAGCAGTACTGATTCACAAATTTTTAAGCAGCATGTTAAAGAAAAAAAAAAAAAAAAAAAGGGAAAGCCAAACACATACAAATCAATGGTAATAAAGATAGCAGCAGAGTTAGTGAGATAAGACAGAGGGAGAGAGAGCTATAGAATGCAGGGGGGGGGGATACTAGTCACAGAGGGGTCGTAAAACTTTAGCATAATGTGTAAGGAAACCAATATCTAAATTCAGGCCGTTATTTTTCGTGTCAAACAGAAGTATCATTCTTAGTTCAAACGTTTTCCTTTCCTGGATAGTTCTGAAATTCCCTTTAAGAACTAAAACATTGAGGTCTTCTATAGTGTGGTCCGGCTGTGAGAAGTGATGTCCCACAGGTGTGCATAAACTGTCTTCTTTATGTTCTTTGATGGTATGTCTGTGCATATTCATCCTCGCTTGCAACTTCTGTCCTGTTTCACCAACATAAGATCCTTTGCTGCACCTTTTGCATTGGATGAGGTACACAACATTATTGGAGGTACAGCAGTAAGATCCCATGATATTGAAGGTCCCATTTGTGTGTGTAACACTTTTGGATAGATTGATTTTGCTGCATAGTTTGCAGCGTTTTTTATTGCAGGGTTTGCTTCCATTATTTGTGACTTCATAATCAGAGTGAAGTTTCCTGCTGATTAGTTTGTGTCTGAGGTTGGGTGGTTGTCTGAAAGCCTAATACGCACTAATACGGCTACAATCAAATCACATAAGTCAGGGAAAGTTTTGAATGTAGTAGAGGATGCTAGGTCACAGAGTTGCGTTAGATTAGTGGAGGTCCATGCTTTAAAAGATTTAGGGGAAGACCAAGCAGGATAAGAAATGATAAAAGATATATATGAGGAGATTGTAGTCCATTTACTAATTTAAATTTATCCAAAATGGCTAGTGTATGTTTAGTTATAGGATTATTTTTTTTACGGTCGGAGGAATTAGACCATATGACGTTGGTTATTGAAAGTGGGTCGCAATCTATTGATTCCAGCACAACCCAAAGTGGAATTTCACGTTTTGCGTGATATTTACGGATATGGTCTAATTGAGCAGCATCTAGTTATCCCTTGGTAAAGAAGGCGTGCAATGGACCATGCGAAAGGGAGGGATGTTTGCGATATGAAGGGGTAAAGATATATTTAAGGCTATATAATTTTGGGAGTTAATAATTAGACCAGATATGTGGGCAAATGATCAAGTTTACTTATAAGATTAGGAGCAGAAATATAAAGGGGATGACATAAAGATTAAGAGATCATCAGCAAATAGGCAAAGTTTATTTTGGTGACCAGCTAAATCTAGACCTTTAATAGAGGGGTCAGTACGGATTGATTGAGCGAGGGGTTCAATAAGCAGGGCAAATAAGAGTGGGGGAAGTGGACATCCCTGACGCCTACCCCTACAGATGTCAAATAGGTTTGATTTATATCCAGCATTTTAAGCATAAACTTTGGGATTTTTGTATAATGAGGAGACCCAGCTAAGACTCCCCAATGCTGCAGAATGAAATGTAGGTAATGCCACAAAATGGTATCAAATGCTTTTTGATACCTAAAAATAAGAGACAGATGAGTAGTATAGTGATTTCGCTTCTTGAATTAGTAAAGTAGTCCTGCGTACATTATCTGCCGCTTGGCGCTGTGGGATAAAGCTGACCTTGTCTTTATTTATTAAAGAACCTATTACACTATTTAAGCAGGTTGCTAAGACTTTCGCTAGTAACTTAATGTCAAGGTTGAGTAATGATATGGGTCTATAGTTAGAACAAGATGACCCTTGAAAAAGTATTCATGCCCATTGAAATTTCCCACATTTTTCATGTTACAACCAAAAAGTTAATCTATTTTATTGGGATTTTATGTGATGGACCAACACGAAGTGGCACATCATTTTAAAGTGAAAGAAGAATGATAACTGGTTTTCAATTTTTTTACAAATAGATATTTGAAAAGTGTGGCGTGCATTTGTATTCAGCCCCCTTTACTCAGTGCAACTCATTTCCTTCAGAAGTCACCTAATTAGTAAATAATGTCCACCTGTGTGCAATTTAATCTCAGTATAAATACAGCTGTTCTGTGAAGCCCTCAGAGGTTTGTTAGAGAACCTTAGTGAACAAACAGCATCTTGAAGGCCCAGGAACACACCAGGCAGGTCAGGGATAAAGTTGTGGACAATTTTAAAGCAGGGTTAGGGTATACAAAAATATCCCAAGCATCTCACCGAGCACTGTTCAATCCATCATCTGAAAATGGAGAGACACAGCAAACATGTGGTGCTCTGGTCAGGTGAGACTAAAATTTAACTTTTTGGCCTAAAAGCAAAACACTATGTGAGGCGGAAAACTAACACTGCATATCACCCTGAACACACCATCCCCACCGTGAAACATGGTGGTGGCAGCATCATGTTTGGGGATGATTTTCTTCAGCAGGGACAGGGAAGCTGGTCAGAGTTGATGGGAAGATGGATGGAGCCAAATACAGGGCAATCTTAGAGAAAAACCTGTTAAAGTCTGCAAAAGACTTGAGACTGGGGTGGAGGTTCACCTTCCAGCAGGACAATGACCCTAAACATACAGCCAAAGCTAGAATGGAATGGTTTAGATGAAAGCATATTCATGTGTTAGAATAGCCCAGTTAAAGTCCAGACCTAAATCCAATTGAGAATCTGTGGCAAGACTTGAAAATTGCTGTTCACAGACGCTCTTCATCCAATCTGACAGAGCTTGAGCTATTTTGCAGAGAAGAATGGGTAAAAAATGTTACTCTCTAGATGCGCAAAGCTGGTAGAGACATTCCCCAAAAGACTTGCAGCTGTAATTGCAATGAAAGGTGGTTCTACAAAGTATTGACTCAGGGTGGCTGAATATAAACACACGCCACGCTTTTCAGATATTTATTTGTAAAAAATGTTGAAAACCATTTATTATTTTCCTTCCACTTCACAATTATGTGCCCCTGTGTTGGTCTATCACATAAAATCCCCAAAAAGTACATTAGTAATATATAATATATATATAAAAGGAGCTAGGTGTAGCCATACTTTTAATATGTGTTTTGTGTCTTTAAAAGTAATCTACAAATAAAAATGTTTGGTTGCATATAATTATATAATTTGTATTTGTTCTTTCTCTATATTTGAACTTTTGTTGTAGCCCTGCAAAGTATATGTTTTACAATAGCGATTGGAGTAATACGACAGGGGTCAGTAATCAATGGGCACTGTTAAAGTCTACTAGATTATATGTCAGGAAAATTAGTGAGAGTAAATTGAAGAAAAAAACAATATGGTTCACTAAAGAGATAGGTAGGATAGTAAAGGAGAAAAAAAATCAGCATGTAGGTGTTTCAAGGAAACAGGTAGTGTAGCTGATAGAGAAGTGTATAAAAAAAGAAAATAGGAGGCCAGACACATTATTAGTGCTGCCAAGGCACAGAAAGAGGAGGAAATGTCTAACTCTAATGCCTCGTACACACAAGCAGACTTTCCAACAGACTTGGTCCGACGGTCTTTCCGGCGGACTTTCCGGCGGACTACCTGAACGGACGGACTTGCCTACACACGACCGGACTTTCCGGCAGGCTAAGTCCGCCCGTCTTTCCGACGGACTTTCGCCGGAGTTACGGCGGACTTTCAGAATGAATGGACTTGCCCACACACGGACAAGTCCGTTCATTTTGAACGTGACTCGGGTACGACGGGACTAGAAAAGGAAGTCAATCTCGCCGCTTTTATCGGCGAGATTGACACCTTGCGAGCCCCGTCGCGGGGCATACCAGGCCCTTAGGTCAACGACCATGCCCCCTTATGCCGTCACAGTCCCAGCATGCCCAGGGACTGTGACGGCATAAGGGGGCAGGGTCTCCGCCTATATAAGTCACAGAGGAGCGCTCAGAGAGCAGTCCAGCTGGAGAGACCGTCATGTCAACATCTGGAGAAGAGAAGAGGGAAGAAGCCAAGAAGACAAGAAGACAAGAAGCCAGAAGTCCAGGCCTCCGCTGGCAAAAGAGCGACATGAAGACAGCGGAGGAGCCGGCAGAAGAACTGGAACACCGGGAGAAGAGGCCAGAGAGAGCGGAGAAGAACCAACCAGACGCCAGGAGAAGAGGAACCGGAGGGACCCCCGAAGTCGGAAGAAGACCCCCGAAGCCGGAGGAAGACCCCCCGGAGCTGTCTAATAAATTATTTTAAAAACTTGTGTAGTGTGTTTTATTATTGACACTTTTTCCCTAAGTGAATGGGTAGGGGTACCATGTACCCCATACTCATTCACATGGGGGGGGCCGGGATCTGAAGGCCCTCTTATTATAGGGGGCTCCCGGATTCCGATAAGCCCCCCCGCATGCAGACCCCGACAACCAACGGCCAGGGTTGTCGGGAAGAGGCCCTTGTCCTCATCAACATGGGACAAGGTGCTTTGGGGTGGGGGGCCCCGCGGAGCCCCCCCTCCCCCAAAGCACCCACCCCCCATGTTGAGGGCATGTGGCCTGGTACGGTTCAGGAGGGGGGGCGCTCGCTCGTCCCCACCCCCTTTCCTGACCGACCGGGCTGCGTGCTCGGATCGGGGTCTGGTATGGATTCTAGGGGTGACCCCACGCCGTTTTTTCGGCGTAGGGGGTTCCCTTTAAAATCCATACCAGACCTAAGGGCCTGGTATGCCCCAAGCTCGCCGCAATAGGAAAATTTGTTTTTCCTATTGCAGCGAACGCGAGATGCAATACCCTGCCCTTGCGTCGCATCTGGTCCATCGGACCAGCATACAGACGAACGGGCTTTCTGTCGGACCAGCATACAGACGAACGGGCTTTCTGTCAGGAACTGAGTCCGACGGAAAGATTTAAAACATGTTTCAAATCTAGGTCTGGCGGACTTTTGGGAAAAAAAAGTCCGCCGAAGCCTACACACGATTGGATTGTCCGCCGGACCAAGTATGCCAGAAAGTCCGCTCGTGTGTACGCAGCATAAGCAAAGAGATTAAACCTTTTTGTAGATACATCAGTGATGGGAGGAAAAAATACAGTTGGAATACTAAAATGAAAATTGGGCACAGCACATATGTTGAGGGAGACGTGAATGTAGCGAACCATTTAAACAATTACTTCTGTTCAGTCTCATAAATAAATTGTACTAACAATAAAAGGCAGGGCGATCATATTGGTTCTAGTAATGATTGTTCATTTCAGGATTTCTGGAGACAAAAGGTAGCAAAAAGTAATGGGCTCCAATTGTATTTACCCCAAAGTTCTATGGGAACTGAGGTATAGGTGTTGGACCAATAATGGATCTGTTTAATCAATCTCTTCTAACAGGAGAAGTTTCCCATGACTGGTGGACAGCTAATATTATACCTATGCACAAGAGGGGTAGCAAGGCAGAAGCTGGCATTTATAGGCCAGTGAGTTTAACATCTGTTTTAATCAAGTTAATGGAATCACTCCTAAAAGAAGGATCTTTGATCACTTAGGTGTCCTTTTATGAAAGTGCGGTAAAATACCGCTTTTCAGTTCTCAGGCATTCTCAGAGGAGATCGCTCTCCTCTGAGTGCCTGTTTATGAAAGTGTGTAGAGCGCTTCTCATGTTGAGTTGAGGAGCGATCTACAAACGCCGGGAACTCCTGAGAATGGCTCCTCTCACTGTAATCTCGCGTGATATAGCGGGATTACAGTATGAGGAACCATAAAATACAAAAGTTTAACACAAATCAGCACACATTATTCCCCAACATATTAATAAAATAATAAAGTTAAATTCCCCCTACACAATATACATTAACCTAATTATAAAAAAAACATTGTTTTTATCAATATTTAAAGATCATACATGTCCCTATTTAAATGTGAATGGTGTATAGTAAATGAATGTAATGCACATATGTAATGCAGCTATACACCATTCATATAAATGCAAAATACATTTATAATCATTAAAAAAATAATTTTAATAAAGTATACAAGTATAAATATTTATTAATAAATTAAAATAAAATATATTTCATTATAGATAAACATAAAAATTGATAAACTGGTGCGATGCGAGAACACTGCGAATCCACTGCGGGTTCCCGCATCGCACCGACTCGCATGTCAGTTCACACTGCCATATGCGAATCGCTGGGGAGTGTCAATACATTGTTAAGGACACCCCCAGATCAGCTTGCATATCACACTGCGAACTGACAGTTCGGACATGAATCGGATCGCATATGTGTGAACACACATGCGATCCGATTCTGGTCCGAACAGAAAAAAGGGTCCTGTGCGTGTTTGCACCGAATGCGGTGCGATATCAGCCATACTATCTGTACAGCTGATATCGCACCGCACAGACATCGCATGTAATGTGAATGGCAGTGTGCTGCAAATAACATGCGATGCCTGTGCGATGTCCGGCATCGCACAAGTGTGAACTGGGCCTAAAAGTTAACAACACCCCCAAATCAGTTCGCATATCGCAGTGCGATCTGCAAACTCGGACAGTAATCGAATCGCATGGGTGTGAACACCCATGCAATCCGATTCTGCTGTGGACCAAAAAAAGGGTCCTGTAAGAGTTTGGTCCGAGGGCAATGCAAATTTAGCAATACTATCTGTATGGCTGAAATCGCATCGCACAGAGATCGGATGTAATTTTGCACTGCGGTGCGAATCACATCCGATCTCGGACACCGCAGCAGTGGGAACTGGCCCTAAATCATATTGCATTTGCACCAAAATGGTACAGGACCCTTTATTTGGTCCGCACTGGAATCGGATCGCATGGGTGTGAACACCCATGCGATCCGATTCCTGCACCATTACATAGTTCGCACTGCGATCTGTGAAATGATCTGGGGGTGTCATTAACTTTACATTGACACCCGCAGTGGTGCGCAGATGTCAATGTAGGTGCGATGTGAAAACCCGCACAGGAATCACGCTGGTTCACGCATCGCACAAGTGTGAACCCAGCCAGAGACGTGAACATCTAAAAAAAAAATATATATATATATATAGCTATATATAGATACATATATATATATATATATATATATATGTATCTATATATAGCTATATATATATATATATATATATATATATATATATATATATATATATATATAGATGTATATTTATATATATATTTATATATATATATATATATATATATATATATATATATATATATATATATATATATATATATGTATATATATATATATATATATATACATACATATATATATATATATATATATATATATATATATATATATATATACACTATAAATTCCTATCCTGCTGGTTTTGGGGTGTGTAATGGTGGGGAAGGTGTGCTCTGACTGTTTGGTGAAAGAAAGAAGTCAAAAGACTTCTTTCTTTCTCCAGAATATCAGCCAGTTTCAGGCTTCTCACTCTGATTCTCCACTTCTGAAATGGTGAATCAGAAAGTGAGAATTCTGTCACAGATCGCCAGTGAGGTGTGGAGATCGCACCTTCATAAACTGGCCGTTTCTGTGAATTCTCACTGTGCTGAGATAATCAGCGGAGAACATGTTCTCCGCTGATTATCTCAGTTTCATAAACTGGTAAAGCGCTGAGATCAGCGGTGAGACTCGGGATCGCCGCTGATCTCAGTTTCATAAAAGGACACCTTAAAAATACACAACTTGTTGTACCCAAAGCAGCATGGCTTTGTTGAGGGCAGGTCATGTCAGTGTTGTGAACATAGCCCATCTTGATTTTTAGCAAAGCATTTGATAAAGTTCTACATAGTGATCTAAGTTAAAAATTTGTACAAGCTAGGACTTAACCCTTGGATGGTTCAGTGGCTATGCAGTTGGTTTAAATGGTGTTCAGGTCCTGCTCTGTTTACTCTATATGTAAGTGATATAACTAAAGGGTTGGTGGGTAAGGTATGTCATTCTGCTGATGATACAAAGGTGTGCAATATAGTTGATATCTATGGGGGTGTCTGTAACATACAATTATTCCTACCTTTTGTTATTCTGAAGAAATAGCTGTTTGTCTGTGTCCATGTGTAAAGTAAATCTGCATGGGAATGGTTTTATAATTATCAATCAGCTGCTGCACCTGCGGGGCTCTAATGAGGATGGAAAGTGTCAGGGTCTGCATCTCTTTATACATGATTTCCCTTTGGGAGTATCACACCAAAAATGACTTTTTTGTTTCAGGGGGTTGTCAAAACTCTGACATGTATCTTAGTGCAGACTTCTGGCAAAATCAGTAAGCCAATCACACAAGCAGGAATTCAAATTTTTAAGGGGTGTCCTTTATACCATCTGTGTACAGAACACCTCCAGGTAGCCATATTGCTTTGCATTTTACAGAAAATTACAGTGCTGCAGACTGAAAAGGAAATGTAATTTTTAACCACTTAAGCCCCGGACCATTTAGCTGGCAAAAACCAGAGCACTTTTTGTGATTCGGCACTGCGTCGCTTTAACTGGCAATTGCGCGGTCGTGCAAACAAAATTGACGTCCTTTTTTCCCACAAATAGCGCTTTCTTTTGGTGGTATTTGATCACCTCTGCGGTTTTTATTTTTTGCGCTATAAACAAAAAAATAGCGACAATTTTGAAAAAAACGCATTATTTTTACTCTTTGCTATAAATATCCCCAAAAAATATATAAAAAAACCTTTTTTTTTTTCCTCAGTTTAGGCTGTTACGTATTCTTCTACATATTTTTGGTACAAAAAAATCGCAATAAGCGTGTATTGATTGGTTTGCGCAAAAGTTATAGCGTCTACAAAATAGGGGATAGTTTTATGCCATTTTATTAATAATTTTTTTTTTACTAGTGATGGCGGCGATCAGCGATTTTTATCGTAACAGATTGGACTTCAATGCCCTGTACACATGATAGGATTTTCCGACGGAAAATGTGTGATAGGACCTTGTTGTCGGAAATTCCGACTGTGTATAGGCTCCATCACACATTTTCCATAGGAATTTCCGACACACAAAGTTTGAGAGCTTGCTATAAAATTTTCCGACAACAAAATCCGTTGTCGGAAATTCCGATCGTGTGTACACAAATCCGACACAGAAAGTGCCACGCATGCTCAGAATAAATTAAGAGATGAAAGCTATTGGCTACTGCCCCGTTTATAGTCCTGACGTACGTGTTTTACGTCACTGCGTTCAGACTGATCAGATTTTCCGATAACTTTGTGTGACCGTATGTATGCAAGACAAGTTTGAGCCAACATCCGTCAGAAAAAATCCTAGGATTTTGTTGTCGGAATGTCTGATCAATGTCCGACCGTGTGTACAGGGCATAACTGTGGGGGGGAGGGGCTGTGTGTGACATGACACTAATCACTGCTCCCGATTACAGGGAGCTGTAATCAGTGTCAGTGTCATTAGGCAGAATGGGGAAATGCTTGTTTATATTAGCATTTCCCCATTCTTCCTCACCGTGAGATGATCGCAGGTATCCCTGCAGACATCGAGTCCGCAGGACCCGCAATCACGCTCATGGATCTCCCAGCACAAGCCGCCTCTTAAAGGGCAACGTACAGGTACGTTAATCTGCCTTATGTGCCCTTCAGTATATCTGCGTGAGGCGGTCGGGAATTGGTTAATAACATTCACAATAACAATTACAATATGACTAGAGACTTATATACACTATATTATTTTTTTGCTATTTATTTCCCTTGAAAGTGGAGTTACCCATTAAAGGTGAATCTGTCCCTCAGAAACAGTGGCCTGCCCAAAAAATTGTATAAAAGCCTGGGCTGAAAAGTACTTTAATGTTTTTATTTTCTGCATGGGAAAAAAATAAATAAATTGTATGGTGCTATCTGCTTGTCCTCTCTTTCTCTCTCTTACACAAATAGTGGACAGTCTGTAAATGTTTACAAAGGTGTACATCTTACGCTATAAAAAAGGTAATTATTTTGGGCAAGTTGCAGTTACTCTTTCCCTCATAAATTGCAGCATTAGCAATGAAGGCTCACATTTGTGTTGCTATGATATGTGCTGTTTCCATCTTCAGTGGCCAAAACAAAAGCACTGATATACAATCTCTTGGTGCAAAATGTTTGCCAGTTGAACCTATCAAAAATTGTTGCCTGTCCACACCAGTTTCTTAGTTGTGATACTAATGCCGCGTACACACGATCAGTCTTCTCATCAGAAAAAGATATGATGGCTTTTCCGACGGGATTCCGCTCAAGTTTGCCTTGCATACACACGGTCACGCAAAAGTTTGCTGAAATTACGACCGTCAAGAATGTGGTGACGTACAACACTACGACGAGCCGAGAAAATGAAGTTCAATGCTTCCGAGCATGTGTCAAATTGTTTCCGAGCATGCGTAGGAATTTTGCACGTCGGAATTGCAACAGACGATCGCATTTTCGGATAGGAACTTTTCCCGACTGAAAAATTGAGATGCTCTCAATCTTTTTCTGGCTGGAATTCCGCCAGCAAAAGACCGATGAAGCATACACATGGTCGCATTTTCCGATGAAAAACTAATTGGTCTTTTGCGGGCCGAAATTCTGATTGTGTGTACGTGGCATAAGAAGATGCTTTTTCCATTCTCAGTGTGCAAAAAAAAATTCTTAGAAATTGTGGCCTCTCTAAACGGATGTTTTAGCTGTGGCATAAACCTGTATGCTATTTTCATCATCAACGCCCCAAAGAAGACACTAATATTTGTTTTTAGAATGCCAAATGAGTGCTCAAGCTCTCAGAAATGTCAGCCTGTCCAAACATGTTTTTTAGCGTTGGTGCAAACCTGTATGCTATTTTCATAATTAATGTCCAAAAAAAGGCACTATGCTAAATGTCTGTTCAATAGCACATAGTAAATTGTGTACTTCCTAAAAGCTGGGCTGTAAAACTGTCACATTTTTTTCCATCCTTCATTTTCCAAAGACTGCACACATTTTAGATTTCAATGTGCAATCTGATTTCTCTCTCTCCTTCCAAAAATATTGGTCTCTACAATAAAGACTTAAACGGTGTCTTTCAAAACTGTTCATTTTTCAGCCTTCAAACGTAGAATAGAGCTCAAAATTTTCTTCTAATTTACTTGTAATCTGCCTGCTCTCTTCCTCCGGAAAAACAAAAAGGCTATTCCAGATCAGGTAGAATCTTAGCAAAGCCACACACCTGTCTATATAAGACCTTACAGCTCACAGTGAATGTCAGAGCAAATGATAATCATGAGGTCAAAGGAACTGCCTGAAGAGCTCAGAGCTAGAATTGTGGCAAGGCACAGATCTGGCCAAGGTTAAAAAAAAATTTCTGCAGTACTTAAGGTTCCTAAGAGCACAGTGGCCTCCATAATCCTTAAATGGAAGACATTTGGGACAACCAGAACCCTTCCTAGAGCTGGCTGTCCGGCCAAACTGAGCTATCGGTGGAGAAGAGCCTTGGTGAGAGAGGTAAAGAAGAACCCAATGATCACTGTGGCTGAGCTCCAGAGATGCAGTCGGGAGATGGGATAAAGTTGTAGAAAGTCAACCATCACTGCAGCCCTCCACCAGTTGGGGCTTTATGGCAGAGTGGCAAAAAACACCTTAAGGATTCCAAGATGGTGAGAAATAAGATTCTCTAGTCTGATGAAACCAAGATAGAACTTTTTGGCCTTCTAAGCGGTATGTGTGGAGAAAACCAGGCGCTGCTCATCACCTGTCCAATAGAGTCCCAACAGTGAAGCATGGTGGTGGCAGCATCATGCTGTGGGGGTTGTTTTTCAGCTGCAGGGACAGGACGACTGGTTGCAATTGAGGGAAAGATGAATGCGGCCAAGTACAGGGATATCCTGGACGAGAACATTCTCCAGAGTACTCAGGACCTCAGACTGGGCTGAAGGTTTACCTTCCAACAAGACAATGACCCTAAGCACACAGCTAAAATAACGGAGTGGCTTCATAACAACTCCGTGACTGTTCTTGAATGGCCCAGCCAGAGTCCTGACTTAAACCCAATTGAGCAGCTCTGGAGAGACCTAAAAATGGCTGTCCACCAACGTTTACCATCCAACCTGACAGAACTGGAGAGGATCTGCAAGGAGGAATGGCAGAGGATCCCCAAATCCAGGTGTGAAAAACTTGTTGCATCTTTCCCAAAAAGACTCATGGCTGTATTAGATCAAAAGGGTGCTTCTACTAAATACTGAGCAAAGGGTCTGAATACTTAGGACCATGTGATATTTCAGTATTTCTTTTTTAATAAATCTGCAAAAATGTCAACAATTTCTGTCAATATGGGGTGCTGTGTGTACATTAATGAGGAAAAAAATGAACTTAAATGATTTTAGCAAATGGCTGCAATATAACAAAGAGTGACAAATTTAAGGGGGTCTGAATACTTTCCGTCCCCACTGTATATTGTCCAACTAATCAGTTTAGTTTTAATGGCTTGTGGCTCTGAAAAAGCACACTATCTTAGGTGGATAAAACGTGCCTTTTCTCAACATCTTGCATTGCTGCCTAGTAAAAACACTTACATGGTGTGCTGTATGTTATTGTAATATTTCTTGCTCTTGACTATAACACATTAAATGAAAAAACAAAATGAAAAACTTTGATTTATTTTAATCAAATATGTTGCATCTGAAGTAGTGGCCAAGTACAGTGTGCTACTGAATAGAAGAGCCCAACAAGCAATGCTCTATTACTTGTTTTTCCCAATTTTGCTAATTTATGCAACATTGATAGGTTTAGTATTTTTTTTTTTTTTTTTTTTTTTTAGTATATAACTTACAGTTGATATTTGCTGTATTGCTCTTTCCAACTCTCAATTATTATTGTTCCACTGAAAATCTTATTGTTTCTGGCAAAGCTATCTACAGCAAATTGTTTTTGGAGTAGAAATCAATCATATTGGTTTGCTACTGCTTCTGTATATGTAAGCCAAGCACCTATGTAAAAGTAAAGTAAAAGTAGACATGCAATTTATGTAATGCCTGAATATGGTGTCAAAACATTCTGTGATTCCATGTACAGCTTTAGGACATCCCCAAACATGTTATTTAAAGGAATAGCAATTTTATGTTGCCATTTGAGCCGCTCTAAAATGGCCTATCCCCTTTGAATTATGATTACATTTTTGTGGTTTTTTTTGGGACAAGTCACCTAGGTCAGTGCCTGGACTCCCAATGCCATTTAGCCATTGCTAAAAACAAATGTTTGGTTCACCTTTAATGAAGAGATCAAGCTTTGGATAAGAGAAATTCTATTGCGTTAAAGTACATGTATATTTTAAATAAAAAAAATCTCTCATCCCCCTCTCTAAACCCCTCAATACATAGTTTTGGGTCCTCCTACCAAGGGCTATGTGCTTACTTCATCGGAAGCTGTGGCCTCCCAAGATGTCTACAGCCCAGCTAGTAAAAATGTAGATGTACAGTGCCTTGAAAAAGTATTCACACCCCTTGAAATTTTCCAAATTTTGTCATGTTACAGCAAAAAACATACGTGTATTTTATTGGGATTGTATGCGATAGACCAACACAAAGTGGCACATAATTGTGAAGTGAAAGGAAAATGATAAATTGTTTAAATTTTTTTTTACAAATAAATATGTGAAAAATGTGGCATGCACTTGTTTTCAGCCCCCCCGAGTCAATACTTTTTAGAACCACCTTTCGCTGCAATTACAGTTGCAAGTCTTTTTGGGTATGTCTCTCCCAGCTTTGCACATCTAGAGAGTGACATTTTTGCCCATTCTTCTTTGCAAAATAGCTTTGTCATATTGGATGGAGAGCATCTGTGAACAGCAATTTTCAAATCTTCCAAGTCTCAAGTCATTTGCAGACTCTAACAGGTTTTCTTCTAAGATTGCCCTGTATTTGGCTACTTCAATCTTCCCATCAGCTCTAACCAGCTTCCCTGTCCCTGCTGAAGAAAAGCATCCCCACAACATGATGCTGCCGCCACCATGTTTCATGGTGGGGGTGGTGTGTTCAGCTTGATGTGCAGTGTTAGTTTTCTGCCACACACAGCAGTTTGCTTTTAGGCCAAAAAGTTTAATTTTGGTCTCATCTGACCAGAGCACCTTCTTCCACATGTTTGCTGTGTCCTCCACATGGCTTCTCACAAACTGCAAACATAACTTATGGCTTTCTTTCAACAAAGGCTTTCTTCTTGCCACTCTTCCATAAAGGCCAGATTTGTGGCGTGCATGACTAATAGATTCTCCCACCTGAGCTGTGGATCTCTGTAGCTCATCCAGAGTTACCATGGGCCTCTTGGCTGCTTCTCTGATTGATGCTCTCCTTGCCCGGCCTGTCAGTTTAGGTGGACGGCCATGTCATGGTAGGTTTGCAGTTGTGCCATACTCTTTCCTTTTTTGGATGATGAATTGAACAGTGCTCCATGAGATGTTCAAAGCTTTGGGTATTTTTTATGACCTAACTCTGCTTTAAAGGTCTGCACAACTTTTATCCCTGTCTGGTGTGTTCTTTGGCCTTCATTATGCTATTTGTTCACTAAGGTTCTTTAACAAACCTCTGAAGGCTTCACAGAACAGCTGTATTTATACTGAGATTAAGTTACACACAGGTGGACTCTATTTACTAATTAGGTGACTTCTGAAGGCAATTGATTCCACTAGATTTTAGTTAGGGGTATCAGAGTAAAGGGAGCTGAATACAAATGCATGCCACACTTTTCAGATATGTATACCATTTATCATGTTCCTTCCACTTCACAATTATGTGCCACTTTGTGTTGGTCTATCACATAAAATCCCAATAAAATACATTTACGTTTTTGGTTGTAACATGACAAAATGTGGAAAATTTCAAGGGGTATGAATACTTTTTCAAGGCACTGTAGGACTTTGTTATGCAGACACAAGATTTTTACTGTCCAGGCAGCATACATTGTGGGGTGGCTCTGCCACTGGAGAAAATAAGTATGGGGCTGCTGGGGGGGCATTTCCAGGTCTAGGACTTTTCACCAAAAAATGTACATATACATTAGAGTCAGATTGTTTGAAAAATTTGGATAAAACAAAAAACTTCCTGTGAAAAGTTTATTTACTGGAAACTTAGACCTACGTTTTGTCTGGGATAGAGTTATAAGGAAAATGCTACATCTATTTTGTTACACAGGAAAATACATAGATGATTAGGTGAAAAAAAATCTGTCTCTGCTGATAATATTTTAAAGAAACCTATGATGAAATGTACCTTTGCGAATGTCCTTTATCGCAGTTGAAGGTGAGGTTTTGAGGCAACAACTTGCAAGTCAGGGAGAATAAACTCTTTAATGCAGACAAGAGTTTGTATTACATAACAAAGATAACCTGGTGCTGCATATTGAAGTTTCAGGTATTTAATAGAAATGCATGGTTGAGAATGAATCATTGATAAAAGAAAAAAAAAAACAAGCACAAACCAAACTATAAAGCTCTTATAAATATATTTTATGCTTCATTACCATGGAAGCAAATATAAATGAAGCAACAAACTAGACAAATAAATAGATTAAGCAAAGACTCTTTTCTTTTACAAAACAAATCTGTTCAATTCATTTGGGGCAGATATTACCATTTTCTACAAAACACTTTGTGATAATGAGATGCCTTTTTTTCTGTGCGTGTTGCCCTGTAATCGATGCTGCTTCATTGAAGCTTCACCCAATGAAGACGCAAGACAGATTGTCCAAGCTCGCGGCCATTGTTAGGAGTTGATGAAGTGTACGGAGCCTTATGTTTGATAACAGAAGTAGATGGTCAGAGCCAATAAATAAAACTTTAAGTCTGATTGTTGATTGCTTCATGTGAAAAGCCTTCTATTAGCGTGAATCTTTGGTTTTGAAGGACTTGTGAACCCAAAGGCAGCTCACTGTGCTGTCACACAAACTAAGTCAGTCAGACAAGCAGCAATCTGTCCCATCTGATAAACCCAGATTTGTTGCGAGAACTCCTCTTCTCTTTAGAAATCAGCAACGTTAATTTCTTGACAGACTGTTAACTTTACATAGCTACAATGCCCTACCCTGGCAGTATTTTATTAAATGCAAAATGTAACAGTGTTTTACATTGCACAGATGATGAAGACATTTATTGCTGTTCATTTAGCACAATTAAAGACATAGTATCTAGATTGGTAAAAATGTTTTTCTTTTGCTGTACTAATTTCAATTTTAAAAGTAAAATGTAGCTTTAAACATGTAGTCTTTTTTGCGTTATATCTTATATATGACAAATGTGATATGCTAATACATTTAAATTACTTATTTGATTAATTCTCAGCAGGGAGTATTGATATTTTTAAGACTCTTGGATGTGCATCTTAAATAATACAACATACAGGGATATGGGAAATGATTATCGACACTGACACACACACACCTACACAGGTTGAACTGGATGAACTATTGTCTTTATTCAACCTTACCTACTATGTAACTATACTATGTACAGTATCTCACAAAAGAGAGTACACCCTCACATTACACCCTAAGTGAAAATGTCCAATTAACCATTTTCCCTCCCAGGTGTCATGTGACTTGTTAGTGTTACAAGGTCTCAGGTGTGAATGAGGAGCAGGTGTGTTAAATTTGGTGTTATCGCTCTAATTCTCTCATACTGGTCACCGGAAGTTCAACATGGCACCTCTTGGCAAAGAACTCTCTGAGGATCTGAAAAAAAAATTGTTGCTCTGCATAAAGATGGTCTAGGCTATAAGAAGATTGCCAAGACCCTGAAACTGAGCAGCAGCATGGTGGCCAAGACCATACAGTGGTTTAACAGGACAGGTTCCACTCAGAACAGGCCTCATTATGGTCGACCAAAGAAGTTGAGTGCACATGCTCAGCGTCATATGCAGAGGTTGTCTTTGGGAAATAGACAGATAAGTGCTGCCAGCATTGCTGCAGAGGTTGAAGGGGTGGGGGGTCAGTCTGTCAGTGTTCAGACCATACGCTGCACACTGCATCAAATTGGTCTGCATGGCTGTTGTCCCAGAAGGAAGCCTCTTCTGAAGATGATACACAAGAAAGCCCACAAACAGTTTGCTGAAGACAAGCAGACTAAGGACATGGATTACTGGAACCATGTCCTGTGGTCTGATGAGACCAAGATAAACTTATTTGGTTCAGATGGTGCCAATCGTATGTGGCGGCAACCAGGTGAGGAGTACAAAGACAAGTGTGCCTTGCCTACAGTCAAGCATGGTGGTGGGAGTGTCATGGTCTGGAGCTGCATGAGTGCTGCCAGCATTGGGAAGCTACAGTTTATTGAGGGAACCATGAATGCCAACATGTACTGTGACATATTGAAGCAGAGCATGATCCCCTCCCTTCGGAGACTGGTCTGCAGGAGAGTATTCCAGCATGATAAGAACACCAAACACACCTCCAAGACGACCACTGCCTTGCTAAAGAAGCTGAGGGTAAAGGTGATGGAAAGGCCAAGCATATCTCCAGACCTAAACCCTATTGAGCATCTGTGGGGCATCCTCAAACGGAAGGTGGAGGAGTGCAAGCTCTCTAACATCCACCATCTCTGTGATGTCATCATGGAGGAGTGGAAGAGGACTCCAGTGGCAACCTGTGAAGCTCTGGTGAACTACATGCCCAAGTGGGTTAAGGCAGTGCTGGAAAATAATGGTGGCCACACAAAATATTGACACTTTGGGCCTAATTTGGACATTTTCACTTAGGGATGTGCTCACTTTTGTTGCCAGCGGTTTAGATATTAATGGCTGTGTGTTGAGTTATTTTGAGGGGACAGCAAATTTACACTGTTATACAAGCTGTACACTCACTACTTTACATTGTAGCAAAGTGTAATTTCTTCAGTTTTTTCACTTGAAAAGATATAATAAAATATTTACAAAAATGTGAGGGGTGTACTCACTTTTGTGAGATACTGTATGTAACATATTTTATTCTTATTTATTTTAAATTATTTCTTTTAAAGGTTACTCATTTTATCCCTTTATCATGCCCTGCATTGTATTAGGCTCAATATTAAAGGCATAGAGATTAAAGCGTTTTTTTAAGCCATTTTCTTTTTTGTCCATTGAGGGACACAAGGATTTAGCCATTTTGGACATGCAGGTTATACTGCTGTCTTCAGGAGGTTAGGACACTGGCAAACCAAAAAAAAATACCCTTTAAAACTCTCCAATCATCATACTTCAATTTTTTGCTACAGTCTTAGGAAGTGGGCCACGTTTTTCTCAGCCAAGCTGAGAAAAACTTTACCTTTAATTTGTCCAGTTTTTTTTATCCTTATTTTTTATTTTAGTTGATGTTTTTGTTTACTTGACATTTTTTTTTGTTCAATCAAGACTTCCAAAAATTCAGCTTGAACACCTATATGGATTAGTATATCCTCTGCAACAGCTTTAGAAGCAGTGACCAGACCCTGTTAGATTAGAAAACTGTGGGTTCAGCATGGAATGTGACTTTGGGCACTGAGCTCTGCATTTGGGTGCTTTCCAGTCCTTTGTGTGCTGTGCTAATTGACACTCTTCAGGTCCAGAAATGTGGCACAACCTCGGGTGTCTCTCAGTAGCTGAAGTTAGTCAGGTTGAAAAAAGACACAAGTCCATCCAATGATAAAAAAAAAAAAAAAAAAACAAACAACCATACAATCCCATATACATTATCCTATACTCAGAGTTGATCCAGAGGAAGGCGAAAAACCCTAGCAAAGCATGATCCAATTTGCTACAGCAGGGGAAAAACTTCCTTCCCGATCCCCCAAATGGCAATCGGATATTCCCTTTACCTTTAAATGTTAGTACCCAGCTATATTAGTGCTGAGAGTGACCTCATAGTTGGTATCATTGGGTGCCATTTTAAAATTCCTGCCTTCACCAGCGATAATGGAGTAAGGCTAAGTGAACTGATCGCTGATGTCATCCGCTAGATTTGAGTTTTGTGTACATGCACTCTGATATTTTTCTCCCACCCTTAAGCTTAGAGAGGGCGACTTCCTGCTAATGCTCCTGCTTTTCAGGCAATTTGTGGATTCAACACTCTCTGGTCTTAATCCACTGCTCACTTACAATGACTTTGTCACTTCTGGCTGCCTACAACTCTCTTCAGCATTTGTTGCTTTGGTGTGTGAATATGCGTGGCCTTGTCTCACTTTGGGCCTAGTTATTTTTCCATTATGCAGTGCAATATGTGTTTTAAAAGACAGACAGAGGACAGCCCTCCTTGTTTCCTATTGTTTTCTATTCCGGAATCTCCAGAAGGAAACAACTGCTATAACCTAAATCCTAGGACACCTTTTACTATAGGGTCATCCTCATCTGAGTCTTATATAGCCCTGCAGTTTGAGGCTGAGACTTTCCATATCTTCACAAGACCTCTCATATATATTTTTTTCAGATTCTGTGCACAAAAAAACTTATTCTGACCCTACTGAACCTCTACCTTTAAGTATGTCTGAGACCCCTATTACCATCTTCAATTCAGATTCAGAGCTTGTGTCTTGCATGGAAGTAATGTCTTTTCAGATGTGTAGGACACATTGGTTTAATGTCTGACACACTAAGTATATACTAGAGCAGCATTTGATTTACTTGCCCTTTAAGGATAGCATTCTATTTTGTTCAGCACTTAATACAGTCCCTATGCCCCTGGTACTTGGGCTGTGCACCTGTCTCAGAGCAGGGGAGCGTGTGGTTTGTTTTGGCAGTCCCTCTCTTAAAGTAATTTGTGGCCTGCAAGACAGAAAGGGCTTACCTTGTAAGAACTTGACTATTCAGCATTCTCCAGTTGTTGTGGATCCTACCCATGGCACTAACCCTTATGTTTACCTTAGTGTACATAGATTGGATCTAGAGTAGTACACAATGAAGGTAAGGTTCTTTGAGAGCTTATAATATATATTTTAGTCATAATAGGTTTTTAGGTCCGAAAGGAGGTGAAAACAGGAGTGGAAGGTGAGATGAAATTAGGAGACTAGTTTGCTCCTGTTGTCTGCCCAATGGTCATGTCATTTAGAAGTTGTGAGATGGGCTTTAGCATTTGAGAATTCTGGCAAGAAGTGGTTGTAAAGGATACAAGGTAGTTGTGCGGTTTTCCATCATTTTGCAACAGCTAGTCTGGCAGCAATGAGGGTATGAGTTGCAAATTATTGCATATGATGTAGAAAGGCCTGCTTGCCTATTCCTAGGAGGGCCATGTGTGGTGTGAGAGTCATCTGTGTACAAGTTACTGGTCCTGTTCCTTTTTATAGGCATATATGTATACACATGTTCTCAGATGCAAATTTTTGGATTTTGTGTTACAGATCTGAACATAGCACATGATTATGCAACTATGTGAATGCCTTCATTGAAAACAATGTAGCTGTGTTCAAATAATTGTAAATATGTGGGTTTTGTTATGGTTGTGTGAATAGTAACATGTGAATGATGCATAACTTTTCATTAACCACTTAAGCCCTGGACCATTTGGCCGCCCAAAGACCAGAGCACTTTTTGCGATTCGGCACTGCCTCGCTTTAACTGACAATTACGCGGTTGTGCGACGTGGCTCCCAAACAAAATTGATGTCCTTTTTTCATAACAAATAGAGCTTTCTTTTGGTGGTATTTGATCACCTCTGCATTTTTAATTTTTTGCGCTATAAACAAAAAATAGCGACAATTTTGAAAAACACTAATTTTTTACTTTTTGCTATAATAAATATCCCCAAAAAACATATAAAAAAACATTTTTTTTTCCTCAGTTTAGGCCGATACGTATTCTTCTACATATTTTTGGTAAAAAAAATTGCAATAATAATTTATTGATTGGTTTGCACAAAAGTTATAGCGTCTACAAAATAGGGGATAGTTTTATGGCATTTTTATTAATATTTTTTTTTTTTACTAGTAATGGCGGCGATCAACGATTTTTATCGTGACTGCGACATTATGGCGGACAGATTGGACACTTTGCGATTTTGGAACCATTTACATTTATACAGCGATCAGTGCAATTAAAAATGCATTGATTAGTGTGTAAATGTGACTGGCAGTGAAGGGGTTAACCACTAGGGGGCGCTGTAGGGGGGAAGTGTGTCCTAGGGAGTGATTCTAACTGTGGGGGGGGGCCTATGTGTGACACAACACTGATCACCGCTCCCGATTACAGGGAGCTATGATCAGTGTCCTGTCATTAGGCAGAACGGGAAATGCTTGTTTACATTAGCATTTCCTCGTTCTTCCTCTCCGTGAGATGATCGTGGGACCCGCGATCACACTCACAGAGGCCGCGGTGGGCGCGCGCCAGCAAACCACTTCTGAAAGGGCAACATACAGGTACGTTAATCTGCCTGTATGTGCCCTTCTGCCAATGTATATCGGCGTGAGACGGTCGGCAACCGTTTAAATTAGATGAACATTTAAACATTAGTACTAAGCAGAAGGCACAACCTGGACATGTGACAAATAGCTATGGCTACCTGCATCTATGATTTTTTAAACTGTAAATGAAATTATTTTTTAAATATTAAGGCTGGGTTAACATATCTCCTGATGCATGAAAGGAGACTGGAACTGGCAGTTAATGGAGCCGGTTCACACAGCTCTGGGGTGGCTGCGGTCCACATTGAAGAAGGGTTCTGTGCGTCTTCTGGTCAGGCTTTGTGAACCCAGCCTTAAACAAGTTGGAAGTTTGATTACTTATTCACACAAGAGTCAGCAGGATGGATTTACTAAAAGCAATTAGGGTGTTCACTTTGCAAGGGATTTTCCCCAAAGCTTAGTGAATGAAGCAAAGCTCTGCCATCCTCCATCCTCCAATCAACAAGCAAAAATGCTGTTTTTTGTTTCATTTTCCTTGCACGTTAATGGGTATTCTATGCATAGTGAAAATAACTACATTCACTCTGGGACAAATTCCCTGGCAAAGTGCAACCTCACTTGCAAAGTGAACAACCTAGTTTCCTTTAGTAAATAAACCCCAGTACATCTTCCATGTTAACCTCAGCTGAGAATTAGCGAAAAGGCTCTGACTCAGGTAGATATACAGTATTTGACTATGTAATACAGTAGCTCCACAAGCAAGTAAATTGCAATACTTAATTTAATCTGTAAATACTCATCTTGTTTTATTAGTGTTTGAGTACAGCTTTAGTACTGCACTCTGTATTGTTGATTTTAGTTGTATAAATACTGTGGATGAAAGGTCTTGTTGAATTAAAGACCTCACTGAAGATGTCTGATGGTTGAATTAAAAGACACTGACACAGTACAGACTTTATTCCAGGGATAAATATGCTTGGTTTTGTGCAAATATCTTCCTTATGAAACATGAATCTTCTGCATGCCACCTAAGGCAAAGTGAAAATGTGAATATGATTATGCAAACTTTTGATGATGGATTCCCTCTAAAATCTTTTTCCGTTGCAAAAATAGCTTTTAGTTAATCATTTTTGACTAATAATTTTTTGTTTGCCTATATATATATATATATATATATATATATATATATATATATATATATATATATATATATATACGTAGAGCCTCCCAGCTGTGAATATTTCAGCACTAGAAGATATAGGTCACTCAAAGGTAAGATGCAGCCTTTAATACCAAGCTGTAATGTAATGAGGACATCTGTTTTCATATGGTACTTGACACACAGTACCAGAAATTTCATGTCATCCTGTCCAAACTTGTACATCATTAGGAAACTATGTTAGACTTTCTGATTGATTCTGACAAGTCCCTGACAGTTTTTGAGGTGAAACACATACATGACAAAGGGCAAACTAAGTCTGCATATGTCAGCTGGAGCCCTTGCTGGCTGACTGCTGGAGTGAACATGCTGCCATTCTCCCTTGATGGATGACCACCTCTGCCCATGTTTATGCAAATTCCTAAAGTCTTGTTTTTGTCCTTCACTCAAGAAAAATGCTCAATACTATATTTCTAAATGTAATGAGGGGCACATGGGTATTTCTAATAGCTTTTTTTTCTATGTAATTGTAGCTTTGCAAAATGATAAAAACATAGGATAAATTAAAGAAGACATTTTGATGGAAACAAAAGGGGGTTATTTACTAAAGGAAAATCAACTTTGCACTGCAAGTGCACTTGACAGTCCACTGAAAGTGCACTTGGAAGTAAAGTTGCTGTAGAATCGAGGAGGACATGCAAGGAAAATAAAAAACAGCATTTTATCTTGCACATGATTGGATGATAAAATCAGCAGAGCTTCCACTCATTTCAGATCTACCCCTTAGATTTAGAGCGACTGCACTTCCAAGTGCACTTGCAGTGCAAAGTGGATTTGCCTTTCGTAAATAACCCCCAAAGTCTTTTTTTTTGGGGTGGGGGGTTTATATCAGAACCCTTTAGATGACTGAAGTAGTGATAAGTTATCTGCCTGGGTTCTGTTTGAATCGTTTATTTACCTAGATCAAGTTTGCAAACAGTAGGGTGAACCCAAGTATGTGGGGTTTCAAATCTTGTTATTCAATTCTGGACATTTTTAGAACTAATAAGTAAGCTATTGTCAGCAAAGGGGACAGGAATCTTTCAAATGATTGGCTTTTGTGATTCATCTGATCAGGGGTAAAAGCCATGCACTGCCTTATAAGTTATTCCTTATTTCGGACAAAGAACCTGTGAATTTTTCAGCCAATAAATTGTGATTTTCAAACTTGGCAAATGAACCATTGGTAGCAGTGAGCCCAAACCTCAACCCTACTCTGAACCTTGCCTAATACAAATTTTGTTTAAATTTCTTAACCCATATCACCCACCTGTATGCAGAGCCTGAGATAATTAAGGTGGCCTCTTGCACAGTTCCCATCCAAGCACCCCTGGATATTGAAACTGCAGGGGTGAAGGAAAGGCATAAGCGCCAAGATGTAGACACTGTAAGCAGGAACATTAGAGTGCTGGTAGCTGATGAGCAGAGGTACAGCTGGCAATGACCATGAAGAAGCCAAGTCCAGTTGATAGTGGAGTCAGGTCCCATACCTGTTTACATGACAGCCGAGTGGACAGACACCAGGTGGTAAGCAGAATCAGAGTCAGGAATGGACAGAAGTCTGCAATAATCAGGCTGCGAGGTACAGATTTACAAGTCAGAAGTGTGGTCAGTAGTTTAGGCCAGGGTCGGTAGTAGAAGCAGACACGGTAATCTAAAAGAAAGGTAAGAGAGGAGGCTGGGTCAATAACAGGATCAATGATGCATATCCGGGACTGGATCACAAGAACAGGGCTGAAGACCATACAGCAAGGAACTTGTCCTGAGTTCAGGTTTAAATAGGCCTCTTACGGCAATCATGTACATGCAGTCCGCGTTACTGCATGTATTGTGAAGTTTTTACTAAGCAAATATGGATTTCTTGCTTACTCTTAAGATCTGAATGGAGTTCTGGCAAACCATAATTGAGTAGCATCTGCCATTAGATGAAAGAAATTTGCTCAGTGCGCCTTACTCTGATCTCTGTCACTGCTGCTTTGTTATCAGTTACACTGTTTCTAGCTCACTCAGTGGTGCAGAAGTTTTCTGTCCTGGGGTGACCCCACTGCTCCTTCATATATACAGCACAGTTAGTGAACATTATTTTTTTTATTTAAATATTTTTTATTATTTTCGACATTAACAAAAAAGTAATACACATATACATTAAAATACACCAATCAAATATCCTTTGACTGTTATCCTTTTTACCTACTTTACCAACATTACCTTAGAACCATTACCCCCCACCCTCCCACCTCCCTTCCCATTAGGGTATCCGTCTTCTATATATATGTTATTCCTTAATTACGACATTTGTTGGGAACTATTTTTTCCTTAACGTTTCCCACTATTAACCAAACGTTTCTTTGAGACTCTAATGCAACGCTCAAATGGGGCATGCCATCCCTTGTGTCCAAGGCTTCCATGTCTTAACAAACTTGCCATAGTTACTAGAGGTCGACCGATATATCGGCCGGCCGATATATCGGCCGATATTTGGCGTTTTTTACTTAATCGGCATCGGCCGATTGTGC
This sequence comes from Aquarana catesbeiana, assembly GCF_042186555.1. NCBI lineage: Eukaryota > Metazoa > Chordata > Amphibia > Anura > Ranidae > Aquarana > Aquarana catesbeiana. The sequence continues at coordinate 525,195,571 of NC_133328.1, read as the reverse complement.
TGATAAAAAAGGCCGATTATAACTTCAGCCGTGACTTGCAAATGACTTCTGTAATAGAAGTTAATGCAAGTTTCCCTAAGTTATCTGTGGAGAGGATTCTCCCCTCCTCTGGGCAGCCTGCCAAGTCTGATAAGAAGATACATTTGTATCTCTTTCAGGTTCTTTTTATCAATAGACTGAACTCCGTGGAGAAGTTTTCAGTTTAACCATTTAAAGACTAAATCTTTTCTGATACTTGTTGCTTACAAGTAAAAATCCTGTATTTTCTGCTAGAAAATCACTTAGAACCCCCAAACATTATATATATTTTTTTAGCAGAGACCCTAGGGAATAAAATGGTGATTGTTGCAATATTTTATGTCACACGGTATTTGCGCAGCGGTCTTTCAAACGCAATTAAAAAAAAAAATACAGTAATGAATTAAAAAAAAAAAAATAAGCAGTAAAGTTAGCCCATTTTTTTTCGTCCAAAAGTTTTGATTACCTGTTTTTGTGTATTTATTATTTAAGATAGGTTTTTTTTTTTTTTTTTTTTTTTTTTTAGGTTTTTAATCTAAATTATACATACAAGTGAACTGATTGAAGGTTTGTTTTGTTTAATGTTTAAATGAAAAAAAATTTCTGTATTACTTAAGGTTGCTTTCACACTGGAGCGGGCAGGCGTTGATGGTAAAACGCTGCTAGTTTTAGCGGCGCTTTACCGTCATTTTAGAGGCGCTATTCGGCTGCTAGCGGGGCGCTTATAACCCAGCTAGCGGCCGAGGAAGGGGTTAAATGCGCCCCTGAAGCGCCGCTGCCAAAACGCTTTGCAGGCGCTTCGGCAGCAGTGCGCATTCATTTCAATGGGCAGGAGTGGTGGAGCAGCAGTATACACCGCTCCAAAGATGCCGTTTGCAGGACTTTTTTTTACATCCTGCCAGCGCATCGCCTCAGTGTGAAAGCACTCGGGATCTCACACTGAGACTGCAGGGGAGCCGTTTTACAGGCACTTTACAGGTGCTATTTTTAGCCCAAAAGCGCCTGAAAAACGCCCCAGTGTGAAAGGGGTCTAACTGTTAGATTTTATGAGATGAAGGGAAAAAAGAAAGGAAAAAAAAAATCGGCCAAATATATCAGCCCAAAAAAATCGGCATCACATATCGGCCATCGGCCACCGCGATTTCTAAATATCGGCATCGGCATCGGCCAGAGAAAAACCCATATCGGTCGACCTCTAATAGTTACCTCTTCTAGTGAAAATAGTTTTTTCCTTCCACACTAATGCATTTATAGTCCTAACCCATTCTTCCGGAGTAGGGGGCATTGTTAATTGCCAGGATTGTGCTATTAGTTTCCTCGCCTGATACAGGCACCTCGCGGTCGCTATAATTATACTTGCATTCCCTAAGTTTTCATTGATGTGGCCCAAAACACTACTTTAGCTTCTAGTTCTAATTTAATCCTAAATGTAGAATTAATAATTAATAAAAATTAAATTAAATTAATAATTTTTAAAATCTCTGACCAATATCTGACCAATTTTGGGCATCTCCACATCATATGTATAAGGTCCCCCGTCCCCCGACATCTAGGACACTTGTCATCAGGTTTGCGGCCAAACATAAACAATTTCTTAGGAGTATAATAAGCTCTATGTAGCAATAACAAATGTGAAGCTTTTTGTGAAGGAGAAACCGACACCAATGGGCCGAATTTGAGAATCCTCTTCCATTGATCCTCAGTTATTTCCCCCACGTCTGCTTGCCATCTTTCTTTGATCCTAGAGGGCATTTCCTGCATATTAATTCTGCCTGTTATTTGTGCATATATCTCAGATATAAGCCCTTTGGTGGTGTCTGCCTTAATTATTTTTTGGAGAAGTGGGATCTTACTCCATTCCAATGTGTGGTCCCTGAACTGATTGCCCAAAGCATGTCTAATCTGTAAGTAACTATAGAATGTTTTATTTGGGATCCCATACTCTTGTCTCAACTCAGCAAAAGATTTTAAAATGTTGCCCTCGTACGATTGAATCAACTGACTTATTCCATGACTTTCCCATATCTTATTTTTCTCTATAGTTAATAGCTCCTGCAGATGTTTATTGTGCCAAATGGGCGAATATTCTGTAGCTCCTCTGTACCCATGGTTCTCTTAACTGTCTGACAAACTTTAGTGACCATCTTAAGTGTTGGCCACTCGCCTTGTAGCGAGTCTGCCTCCAATTCTTCCACCAATGATTTGTGTGGGATCCCCTGCAGCACAATTTTGCCACTGGCATTCCCCCCTCCCGGGATAGCACAACCCCCCATTTGCTGTAATTGAGCTGCCAGATAGTAACTATGTGGATGGGGGACCGCCATTCCCCCTTCATTAGTGGGTCACTGTAGCATTTGCAAGCTAATCCTGGCCTGACCCTTCTTCCATATTAACTCCCTAAAAAGGGTATGTATTTTTAAGAACCATTTCCCCCCAATCCAAACTGGGGAATTATGGAGTAAGTACAGTAACTGTGGCACCCATATCATTTTGACCAAGTTGGCACGTCCTGTCACAGTCAGAGGAAGTCTATTTCAGATATCGCTTTTCCTTTTAAATTTCAATAGAAGTGGGACTAGGTTATACCTAATATACTGGTTGGGATCATTTGACAGAACTATACCAAGATATTTCATTTTCTCTGTTACTTTTAACTGGGATATTCTCCTTGAGATGGTATTAGTGATTGGGTCAACCGGTAGAAGCGATGACTTCTCCCAGTTAATAGCTAGGCCCGAATACCTACCAAAGCCCTCCACTATGTGCATCACTTTTTCCAATGAGGACACCGTATCTCCCAGAAAAAATAAAACATCATCTGCGTATAGTGCTATCCTTTCTTCTCCACAATTTCTCTGAAATCCCTGTAATACAGTTGATGATCTCACCACTTCTGCTAATGGCTTCATCGCCAGGGAGAACAACAGGGGTGATAATGGACACCCATGTCTCGTCCCTCTCTCAAGAGGAAGCTTTTCTGAGTATTCAATGTTGATTTTTAATCTGGCACTTGGGTGATTATATAGAGTTTTCAGCCATCCAATAAATGAAGGGCCGAATCCAAACCTCTTCACTACCCACCAAAGATACCCCCATTCTAGGCTGTCAAACGCCTTGGCTGTGTCCAGGGACAAGACAGACCTAGAGCCCATGTTTTCTGTCGGGGCCTGGAGGTTCATGTATACCCTTCTGATATTTATGCTGGTGGACCTGTTGGGAATGAACCCCGACTGACCCCGGTGTACAAGTTTTGAGATACATTTATTCAACCTGTTTGCCAACACTCTTGCCAAAATTTTAACTTCAGAACACAATAGTGATATCCGCCTGTAGGAGGATGGATCGAGTTGGTCCTTTCTATCTTTATGTATTACTACAATGTTAGTTTCTAACATCGAAGAGGGCAGTCTTCCCCCTTTAGCCGCCCAATTCAGTGTTTTTAGAAGCTCTGGGAGTAACACCCCCCCATAATATTTATAGGTCTCTAATGGCAACCCATCTGGGCCTGGGGCTTTTTGGTTGGACATTTCAGCTACTGCTTTTTGCAGTTACTCCAGGGCTATTGGAGACTCCAACCCATTTCTTTCATTTACCGAAAGAGCCGGCAATTCAACGCCCTCTAGGAACCTATCCATCTCTCACCAATCTGAACCCTTTCGTGACTTAAAATTCAGAGAATGTTTCCATAATCACGGCAGGTTCAGATGAGATTTCACCACTTGGGGTCCTAATCATAGAGATAACAGATAAAGGAGTATTGGTCTTAGCTAGGAGTGCCAGCATACGGCCCATTTTTTCCCCTTTTCCAAAACAATCTTGTCTCTGAAAAAGTCTCTTATTCTCGTTTTTTCTGATAATTGCCACTTTATACTCCTGCTGCTTCTTAAGCCATGTCTCCCGCTTCTCTGGGGTTGGATCTATAACATACTGTCTCTCAGACTCTATCACCTCCTTTCTGATATGCTCCTCCCATTCCCTTGATTTCTTCTTTATTTTTGCCGCCTGTTTAATTAAAAGCCCCCTAAGAAATGCTTTTAGGGTATCCCACACTACCCCCACTGGCGCAGTACCTGTATTAAGTTCTAAAAAGTCTTTTAACCTCAAAGTTACCTCGAAGTTATTTCTTCTGGGTTCCCTATTAGCTCCATCCATAGTGGGTTTATTGTCCGCATTTTCTGGGTACATCTATCGTGTATATTTACAGTTAGAGTCAAGGGTGAGTGATCTGATATCCCTCTTGGCCAGTAATCTATTTTATTTATTAGCCGTTGTGCTTCACTATTACCTATTGCCATATCTATACGTGAGAGTGTAGAGTGTGACCCCGAAAAACAAGCATATTGCCGATTGTTTGGGTTTCGAGATCTCCAAAAGTCACACCATCCAATCTCCTCAAGAAATTGGCCTAAGCGTCCTTCTGCCACCCTTTCCGTCCGAACCCCTGGTGGAACCTATCCAGGCTATTATTAAGCACCGCATTAAAATCCCCCACTACTATAACCGGGGTATCAACCTTATCCTCCACAAACTCTAGTAATCCATACAGAATCTCCAACTTAAACGGGGGAGAAATATACACATGTGCGATCACAAATAGTTTACCTTCTATTAGGCAATTCAAAAAAATATAACAACCCAGTGTGTCTATTCTGACATCTCTGCAGGAAAATAACACTCCTCTCTTACCAGTATGCTCACTCCCCTAGAATAAGAGGAGTAAACTGAGTGAAATTGTTCTTGACATTTCTTACTCTGAATTTGTAATTTGGTGTCATTGGTAAAATGTGTTTCCTACAGACATATCAGTTCGACTCCATGGGTCTCCAGTACCAAAAATGCAGTGGCTTTTTTTAATGGGATCACCCATCCCCCTGATGTTCCATGAGCCAATATTTAGGGTTTTAAACAGCATCTAAGAAAAACAAAAATAAGCCTGAAAAGAGCAGCATAGACAAAAAAAATGTAATACTAAATAAATAGAAAAGAAAGTAACCTAGAAACAGCAACAATAGAGAACCATTATGCCTAGCATTGCTTACCAGGCATCCCTGTACTTCTACCAGAAAACATTTCAGTTGTTTACTTGTGACTCCCAAAGATGCAATCAGTGATAATGTTGTGAGAAAAAAGAAAACAAAAAAACCCTTGTTTCCTTTTCCCTGTCTTCCTTCACTTTCTAAATTATTTTTTGATATAAGTGAATAACATAAACGTGTATACACTGTTGTTATCTGTCTCAACCCCCCCCCCCCCCCTCGTGCATTTGCAATATTACACTCCCCTAACCTTCCCCTACAACTCTCTTTTACCACCCTACCACTCCTCCCTTCTATATTATTTACCTCATTTCCCCCTGACCCTTAAATAACCCCCCCCCCCACTCCTCATGCCCTAGGGGCATTACTTGTGACCATTTTTTCCCTTTCAACCAGTTCCAGACAATTGGAAGTTGACAGTACTGGGGGAGAGCAGATAGTTCCGCGTGAAGACAGTGACAAATTCCTTACCCAGTGGACCTGCCAAGCTAGATCCAATGAGGCACATCAGGGCACAGATGTGCAGAAGTAGACTGAAACCCATAGCTTAGCTAAAGGCAAAGCTTGCCAACAGACCACAGGACCTATAGAATTTCCTCCAGAGACCTGTCTACACACACAAGACCTCCTAGCTTAATAATGAACATTATTACTTTAGGACAAGAAGTGTGTTACTGGCAGGATAACCAGAAAACAAATTAAAGGGAAAAAAGCTGAAAACATAATAAAGCCATCACATATATGGAGTGGTAAACTGTAATATATTACATTTTCATGTTTTGGTTTAGATATTCTTTAAGTCAAAACACATAATCTACCTACTTATTTCTGCCAGTGTTTCTAAAATTATTGAAGTCAGAGGTACTGCATGAGAGCCAGAAAACTAGTATTTTTTAAAATGATATCAGCAGTGGCAGTTCCATATTTCTCCCATAATCTTTAACTGTCATTAATTAAAAATCTGAAAAACAGTTGCTGGGGGACAGACTGAATTTGCAGACATGGTGCAAGAGCATTACTGCAGCAAAACCCATAAACTTAGAGAGCTCGCCTATTTACCACTGCACATTAAATCAGGTAGTGTTATATATTTTTTGCCAGTGATATTAGAGACTAGAGTAGAAAGGACAAAACTGAAAAAAAATGAAAGGAATAATAAAATAACACATGTAATATGATGTCTTTATAATTTTGAAAGAGAACTTATTCCGCTTATTCATAAAGCATCTTTTTTTAAATGTCTTCACAGCTCAATTTTCCAGACATTGACATTGCTTTACACCAGATTTGTCATTTTTACATTTATGGCTCTTTTAAAATTGACCAAATTCCTTTGAAATAAAAATCTGTGTGTGTTTGAAACACCCGCTTTACAGGTTGTGTTCTATTTAGCCCTTGATTGAAACGTATTGCCTCTCAGTATCTCTTAGCTATGAAAATTATAATATGGAAGAGAGATTAGAATGAAATTATCATGGCTGGAAGGCATTTACTCAGAGGTGGCAGTCACATAAACCTAGGCCCCGAGAATGATGATAATACATTAGGTTCTGCATGCCTGGTATTATTGCTGTACATTATGTATGTTTCATTTATACTATTTCGCATACACCAGCAACGTTGACAGATAGGTAATTACTCTCTGCGCCAATGAACACTTATCTGCAGCTTCCCTGTTTATTGCTGGCATGGAGCGAGCTTGTCAGTCAAGGTCACTTGTTTGTGCGTCCTCTCATATAGTTTGGTCACAATGGTTGAACCTTCATGCTTTATTTAATTATCTGATATTTTTGGTGTGTTTGCAAGCTGTTTTGCTGTAAACCAAGTCAAACAGCAGAAATTAAATGTCTGTTACAGTGTGACATCCAGCAATGAAAATATGCATTTGGAGACACAAAGAGAAATCGCAGAGGAGAAGACAGTTCGTAGTTGACATGCTACTATAGAGCTATTGGGAGTCATATGCCCTGTACACACGGTCGGACATTGATCAGACATTCCGACAACAAAATCCATGGATTTTTTCCGACGGATGTTGGCTCAAACTTGTCTTGCATACACACGGTCACACAAAGTTGTTGGAAAATCTGATCGTTCTGAATGCGGTGACGTAAAACACGTACGTCGGGACTATAAACGGGGCAGTAGCCAATAGCTTTCGTCTCCTAATTTATTCTAAACATGCGTGGCACTTTGTGCGTCGGATTTGTGTACACACAAATTTCTGGCAAAGTATTTTGTTGTCGGAAAATTTTATAGCAAGCTCTCAAACTTTGTGTGTCGGAAATTCCAATGGAAAATGTGTGATGGAGCCTACACACGGTCGGAATTTCCGACAACAAGGTCCTATCACACATTTTCCATCGGAAAATCCGACCGTGTGTACAGGGCATTAGTGTGTTTGCATTGCACACTGGGATATTTCTTATAATGGCAGCTGGATTGCCTAGTTCAAATCCATACATACAATCGGAAACCTCATAGAAGGACTTTGACTGGAGATTGTGTATTTTTTATGTTGTTCAGCTAATTTTTTTAAAAATAGTGCATATAATTGGTTGTAAATATCTATCATCTATATTTTGTATATTATGTACTTAGTACTCTCAAATATTAACATATAAGACAAGCATGTAACTAGAAAGCATAGGGCCTATTTTGGTGACCCCCCCCCCCCCAAAGTTGTTGTACAACACTTTAATTACTACTGTCATGTGGCACAGTTATTTAAAAATGAAAATGACCAAATATTTTATTTACAAATTTGATTCAAAGTGTATTGTAAAAAAAAAAAAAAAAAAAAGCAACCCGAATATTCCCTGTTTTCATAAACATAATCCTCTTCGACTAACTTTGAAAATGAAATCAACCTATTATGTGTTGTTTTAATTTCTTCATTGCATTCATTTTATGTCCTTATGCTAGTGCTCAGTGGAGAAGTGTAGCTGATACAATGCCCCCTCACAATTCCTTCCTCTGGATCAACTGTGAGTATAGGATTGTATATATAGGACTGTGTAAGTGTGAATGAGTATATGTATGCATATATATATATATATATATATATATATATATATATATATATATATATATATATATATATATATATATATATATATATATATATATATATATATATATATATATATATATAGTGAGTACACCCCTCACATGTTTGTAAATATTTTATTATATCTTTTCATGTGACAACACTGAAGAAATTACACTTTACTACAAGGTAAAGTAGTGAGTGTACAGTGTAAATTTGCTGCCCCCTCAAAATAACTCGACACACAGCCATTAATGTCTAAACCGCTGGCAACAAAAGTGACCCCCCAAGTGAAAATGTCCAAAATGGGCCCAATTAGCCATTTTCCCTCCCCAATGTCATGTGACTCGGTAGTGTTACAAGGTCTCAGGTGTGAATGGGGAGCAGGTGTGTTAAATTTGGTGTTATCGCTCTCACTCTCTCATACTAGTCACTGGAAGTTCAACATGGCACCTCATGGCAAAGAACTCTCTGAGGATATGAAAAAAAAATTGTTGCTCTATATAAAGATGGCAAAAACTATTTATGGGAATTGAATGTGTAAAGCTGTCGACATCCTAAATATAGAGAAGGGAGGTATGCATCAACTGCAACAGGGGTCCGCCCCCTTGGACTTTTTAGGCAGAAAATAAGAGTAAAAAAATAGATAAAAGGCAACGTAGTGCCACTTCTATTGAGTACACAACGTAATAAACATTATAAACATAGCCATAGACAATACTGTTAAAATACAGGGGGCATACCAATGAACCAAGTTATACATATATATCTCAAATCCAAGGCGAATAATCCAGGTACTGCCATAGTCAAATTGTGGTCAGTCCATGAAGATTTTTAGCATGTATCCCAATATGTTTCTGAATTTATTGGTATATATTTTCCTTCATCAGGAAAGATTTACATTTGGGCGACTTTGTCTTTATCTGAAATATAGATGTAGTTACATAACCGTCATACTGCAGTGCATAAATATGAACTGAACAGTTGATTCACCCCGGCGGGTAGGCTCCACCTGCGCATGGCCGATGGATAACGGGGGCTACTCCCCGCTTCCATACATGGTCCTATGTGCAGGGAGGAGCTCCTACCTGTCCCGCTGTGCAATCTGACATGGAGAGCAAACTTATTCGCTGGTGAAGCATATAACATTCTAGTGAGAACACGACAGAAAAGTTCATCCAGTGAGGAAAAATGCAGGTATCTGGACATAGTGTGAATAGGCCCTGAGTGATGGTATCACTACTACCACTAAATGGCAACTTCTGGCCTGCCAGCTTGTTTCACAATTTAAGCAAGGCAGTGGAGATCATATAAATGTAAAGGATAAGACCTGATATGGATTTAGAGGGGGACCCTAGGCAAAAACAAAAAAAAAAGCTTAGTATCCAAACCCTTATCGTGGTTAGGAGGACTTTTAGGGGGACCTCATGCAGTCTCCCCAAAAATTCATAGCAGACCCTTATACGGTCATACTGCCTTGCTGGACAGGAAAGGGAGGGAGCGAGCATGCCCATACCAAGCCACATGTTCTAAACATTGGAAGAGTACCTTGCATTGCTGGGGCCCTAAGCCTCCCAGCTGGCTAGGAACCTTGCTCCTCACATCTCTGTCTCAATCAATGTATAAATCTTCAGGGTGGAACCTACCAGAAAATGGAAGCCCCTTTAATATAAGGGGCCCCTAAATATCTGACCCTTCCCTCTACATGAATGAGTATGTATCCCTTGTTACTCACTCACAAAAAAAGTAAACTAGTAAACGAAAACACCTACAGAAACGCCTTTTCTAAGTAATGCCTTAGAAGAAGTCCATTATTTGGAGGAGGGGGGAGTGGAACGTTTGAAAATGCCACTGACCACCAATGATTTTGGGATTGTTTTGCGGAAGATTAAAGTGTTTTCGATTTATCCATGACACCTAGCCATTGCACTCAATGCAATTTCAGTGCAATGCAATTTCACCCTAAATGTCATCCTTAAGACTTTCTTCAACTAAAAATAGAAGCCCTGCACTTGGCGTCAGTGGGTGACTTTTAAAGACTAAGTGCGCCCTAACCACCTCAATACCAGCATATTTTTTCGATTTAAAAAATGATGGAAAAAAATAGGATCACCTTGCTTGTAATGCCATTACATTTTGCATTGATATGCTTTATCACAGAAAAAGTAGAGGGGCCATCTTTTTTTCAAAACTTTTAGTCTTTTTTCCTTTAATAGTAAAAACAAAAGAAAAGAAAAACAAAACAGTGGTTATTACTGTATACTAGCAAAAGATAATTCTATCTGTCTAAAAAAAGAATATATATATATATATATATATATATATATATATATATATATATATATATATCCATATATAATGAATTTGTGGACAGTGTTACAAATTTTTATCATTCTAACTATCACAGAATTAAAAATTGATAAAGGCAGGAGTATACCTAGCTGGCATTGAGGTGGTTTCAAAAAATGGCATGGTGTCATCCTCAAAACCCATACCATTATGCAATAGATAAGGGTCTGGTATGGATATAGAGAGGGACTCCATGCTTTTTACAAAAAGAAGCAAGCTGGCCGGGAACTGTCATTTAGCAGCAACAGTTTTTTTTTTCTAAGCTTCATTTTGTCAGGAGTACAAAGTACAGGTGTGAAACTTCATGTGCAGGTTTGAGGCACCCCCCCCAAGCATGTTATATAATGGAATTGTGTACTTTTTAATGTTGCCTTTTAAGTCCCAAGAAAAAGATCAGCTCTCAGCTAAGCAGTATTTTAATTATTTTTTTTTTTTTTGCATTTGTACATGTTCTCCATGGCAGTGCCCAGCTATCTATACCATGTTTGGGCTAAAAAGACTAGAAAAAAATAACATGATTTGTCTAGATTGCAGACATCTTGCCTTGCAAGCTGCTGTCTTTTGATGGCCATGTTTGCATATCGCCCATCTGACAGCCATCAGCAGTGCACCTTTGAGTCTCCTTCTTACAGTGTTACATTTTTCGGAAAATCTTATACATTCTTCTTATAATAATAGAAATTCTTATATTCTTTTTATACTAATGCCCATTTTTCTTATAGTGGTAAATTCAGCAATTTAATATAACTTCCAAATTTGGGACTCCAGTAGCAGCTTCACTTCATTTGCCTGTTATAACACTAAGCTAGATGTTAATGAAGTTTTCTGTAGTACGCAAGACTGTTTTTCTGTTAGATAGGATCTTTGTGAAATCTATTTCTGGTTTTAGTGCAATCCAAGATAATAATTTATTTGAAGATGAGATATTAATCTAGCAACACACCCTCACATTATTTTTGGTAGGATCATTAAGATCATCAGTTTTTTTCTCATACAAAACATGGGGAAATGAGCATATATTGCAGAGATGTACTGAATATCTTTTTATTTTATTTTACCCTCACTTACACCTTAAATGAGTAGGAAGAACTGATGGTCAGAGAAAGAAAAATGTCCCTATATATTGGTAGTCATTAAAAGGAAACATGCCTTTTACATTGATTGCTATTAGTGGTCAGTGAAAGACTGCTCCTTTACATTGGTGGTCAGTAAAAAGAAGAATACCTCATTTTATTGGTGGCCATTGAGAGAAAGAATGCTCCTTAAATTAATAATCAGTGGAGGAAAGCATGCTCATTTGGTAGTCAGTGGAAATATAAATATTTAATTGAGCTAGCCATACATGACTCAATCATGATATAATTTGTTTCTTGGATCAGCTAGTGGAAAAAAATGAGTGGATTCCTCAATCCACACAAACAAGGTGGATAGAGGCACTCTCCACTGTCAGACTACACTCAGCAGCGGCCACAGTTGGATGATTGAGAAAAGATTACCAAGAAGTCTGTTCAGCAGAAGCTGATCTAACAATCTGACTTCTGTCAGACAAGCACATATGGAACGAAATTCGGCCTAGCCCTACTTAATTTCTACCCATCTATGGCTAGCTTTACAATGGTGGTCAATAGGAATACTTCCTTACACTTTTGGATAGTGGGAAGAAGAATGCCCCTTATATTGGTGAAAAAAGGGCACTGTGGATAGAAATGACACCTTTCATTGATAGTTAAAAGGAAGAAGGATACTCCTTACATTGATGAACAGTCGCAAAGAATGTTCCCTTACATTGGTGGTCACTCAAAGTAAGATGCAGCATAAGCATCCCAATTATAACCCTAGTGAGTACAAAAACTGTATCTGTGATTGCTGGTCAGAAATGTCCCTCCAGATTCCAGAAGATTCCATCCTCTCATTCTATTATCCTCACATCTCATGTCTTCTTTGTTCATATTACCTTTTCCTTTCACCCACATAATATATATTCCCGCTTTTCTGTATTCTCTGCCCCTGGAATCCACTGCCAGTTCCTGTCCCTCTACCATCAGCTCCCACCGTACTCCTTCCCTACTCCACCATAAGGTATCCTTCCTCCATGTTGTACATTACATATTGCAATCCACTCTTCTCTGTACTTTTCATACTGTACACCACATCCCTCTATACACGCTACTGGATGTGCCATGCTGTGCACTTCAAAACCATATGACTAAATGACTCGTCTAACCTCTACTAACCCTCCCTTTATAATGTGTAAAATAGAAAAATCTGTGCACAAGCTTAAAAACTATGTAAACCCAAGCAGCGAACGCAAATGGATAAGAGTATTAATTCAATAAGAAAAATGTAATAAAAAAGTGTAGCACTATGGATAAAGTGGTTTTATAGATATACAGAAAACGTATTATAGCATGAAATTCCAATATTAATATAGTGCTCAATACATAAATTATTCAAAAGATCTGTGCAAAAAAAGTGCAAAAAGGCAGTCTGAATTCTCCTGTACAGAAACACATAAATGAGTAGATTAGCTTCTTCCCTAAGAACAGAAATACCAAAACTACTGGGGTGCACTTTCAGATAGGCCAAATATCTGAAAAACATCTGGCTCATTTGAAAGTGCACCTTGGTGCCTTTGGTATTTCCATTCTTAGCGAAGAAGCTAATTTACCTACGAATATGGTCTTGGGAGGAAATCACTCATAGGGGTGGATTTACTAAAGGCAAATAGACTGTGCACTCTGCAAGTGTAGTTGCATTCATTTTCCCCAGAGCTTTGTAAATGCAGTAAAGCTTCTGTTTATAATGAACACCCAATCAGGTGCAAGAAAAAAAGACAGCATTTTTGCTTGCATGTGACTCGTGACTGAAATCAAATTTCTGGGGAAAACAAGTGCAACTGTACTTGCAGAGTGCCCAGTCTACTTACTTTTAGTAAATCTATCCCATAATGTCCTTATTGGGTTTTACCCATGGACCATGCTGTCTATGACATGAGAAAATCTGAAAAATTGGTTGCTGCAGTAGCATTACAGCCTGTTAAAGCCTGACTTGTGCCATTGACTGAGCTTGACTTTCACAGCTACTAATTCTTTGAGTACAAGGTGGGAGTTCATTGTGAAGAGGAATCCATCTCTGCTGGAAGTGTTTGGTGTAGAGGTTGACTACCTGGTTCATATTTCCAAGGCACATGTTATCTGACCTTTGTAAGGTCAGATATTGAGTGAGAATATACCCAGAAAGGAAGGTGAAAGGCCCTCTTAGAGAGCGTCTCTAAAATATAGTGTCTGCCAATGGATCATTGACTGCATTTTTGCACCAAACTTTTGAACACTTGGATCCTGTATATTGATGTAGTTTTTGGTTTGAATAATTTATGTATTAACTACTTTATTAATATTGTAATTTCTTGCTATAGTATATGTTGTCTCTATCTTTAACCGCGCCAGTTATACTGCGGCAGGTTGGCACTGCAGAGCAAATCGCCGTAGCTATACATTGGCTCTTAAAGACGCTATAGCAGGGGCTCGCGCCACTGAAGGCGATTGTGATGTCTGCCGGGCACCCGCGATTGCTCGTTACAGACTGAGAATGGGGTCTCTCAGGGTCTCTCAGGGGAGAGGAGACAGATCGTGTGTTCATACTAAGTATGAACATCAGTCGATCTCCTCCCCTAGTCAGTCCCATCCCCCCTACAGTTAGAACACACCTAGGGAACACAGTTTATCCCATTGATAGCCCCCTAGTGTTAACCCCTTCCCTGCCAGTGACATTTATGCAGTAATCAGTGGCTATTTTTAGCTCTGATCGCGGTATAAATTGTCAATAGTCCCAAAATAGTGTCAAAAGTGTCTGATCTGTCCACCGCAATCTCGCAGTCCTGATAAAAATCGCAGATCGCCACCATTACTAGTAAAAAAAAAATAATAATAAAAATGCCATAAATATATTCCCTATTTTGTAGACGCCATAACTTTTGCGCAAACCAATCAATATAGGCTTATTGTGATTTTCTTTACCAAAAATATGTAGAAGAATACATATCAGCCTAAACTGATGAAGATATTTGTTTATTTACATTTTTTACGGGGGATATTTAGTATAGCAAAAAGTACAAAATATTGTGTTTTTTTCAAAATTTACGCTTTTTTTGTTTATAGCGCAAAAAATAAAAACCGCAGAGGTGATCAAATACCACCAAAAGAAAGCTCAATTTGTGGGGAAAAAAAAGGACATACATTTTGTTTGGGTATCACGTCGCATGACCACGCAATTGTCAATTAAACCTGCGCAGTGCCATATCGCAAAAAATGGCCTGGTCAGGAAGGGGGCAAATCCTTCCGAAGCTGAAGTGGTTAATACCACTTTATCCTAAGCACAACACTTCCTTATTTAATTTTAAAATGTTAAAATAATAACAAAGAGCGCGGGACATGTTTTTAAACGTCCACAGTAGCCATTTTATTTACAAAAACGAAATAAATACCATAACATTAATATAACAATAAAATATTTCGAAAATGCAACCAGAAGGGGATTCTTGAGTGTACTTAAAGACACAATTATAACTAGAATTGGTCTCAGCTGCACCCCCAACCATCTCAAAGACGTTACAAACGTACACACTTACTTTTTTCCCGGGGGACCTAGCTCCTGGAAGAACCACCAATAACTAAGTGGAAGTGTCATGTACCTGGTCAGAGACCGAAGTGCTGAGAGGGCTCCCCTTGCGGCTAAGTACAGAACACCCCTTGAGGTGGTACAGGGAATGCAGTGCCAAAAGAAGCACGGGTTGCCAGTTGTAATAGTCTGCAGAGCTGATCACCAGATGGCAGCAGGAACAGGCAGGATGTGCTGTGGATCAAGTAGAAGCAAATCAGAAGTTCAAGCTAGGAGTCAGAGCCAGGAATCAAGGTGAATAAGGTCAAAAGGCAAGCTGGTTCGATAACAGGAGGTCCAAGATCAGGATACACAAGGCACAGGAACACAGGGGGTGCTGACGATCATCCAGAAATTAGTGGTTGCTGCTGCAGGCCACTGGGCATCAGAATCTGTCACGCATTGCGTGCACTTTGGCAGGGCATATATCTTCTTGACTGTTCTTGCATATGTGTGCATGCGCTTTAGCATTGGCGAATTTCCGTTCGCTAATGCGCAATTCTGCTGGCTATTGAAAGATATGCCAGTTCTTCTGTGGCTTGTTCTCTGACAGAAAGCACCATATCCCAGATGTCCCCCCCCCCAACACACATAGCTTTGTAACAATTCAAGTATTAACTGAACCCTCGAAAAGACCCCCTGACCCGATAAGAATACCTCCCAACAATCCTTGACTGATAAACCGCAAGCAGGTGGAGAAACTTTCTCGTTATCTGAACTTTCAGGAATGAATTGCCAATTGCCAGGAACCATTTGCCAATTGCGGCTCCACCCTGGCCATCTGACCTTCAGCCATCAATCAGAAACATGAAACACGTCACCCTTGGGACTTTATATGAGGTGTGCACAATTGGCTGATAAAATTGACAAATGTAAATACAGTAAAATATTTATTACAGAAATATTCTCACATGAAAAAGTAACATAAACAAAGGCAAAGCCAATACAATATTGCACATGGTAAAGATTGCATTGCATTTAAAGTAAATGAGTATACTTGACATCTATAACACCTGAGGCGTTTTGCAAGATTTGGCTCGCTCTTCAGGGGTGGATGCATATGGAATATATCTGGAAATGAATGATCAAAAGGTAATGTAACACATGAATAAATGATAGACAAATGGTAAGAGGGGCCTCACAGAGAAAGCAAAGACCCCATACTCACCAATCGGCAAAGCCTGGGTGCCTGTGGCTATGTTCACCGAGGATGGCAGCAATATATGCTTGGGAAGGGAGCTGATGAAGTGATGCCAACCAAAAAACTCCCAACCAAGGAACAATGGGAAGGCAGACATGGCATGGGTAGAAATGAGTGACCTTGGAAATCCTAAATAATCTGTTCAGGTGTCAGATAAAATATAATGTGATGTGTATATAATCAAACATTGCTAAATTAGCAAAATAGTAACAGAGTATATGATAAAATGCATGAATGCATCTATAAACCAACCTGTTGCGTAAAATTGATAAGGCAAAGGAGAAATGTGTGCAATACTGCAGATATGTGAAAAGGGATGTCAGAAAAGGCAATACCTAAAAACAAAAAAGAGAAACGTGAAAAAGTGTGAATATAAGAAACATAGAAAACATGACCAAGAACAGAGAAGTGCTCAATGTGAAGGATAAAGATGTCTACCTGTGTAGGATCAATAGCTTGCAGCAGCAGAATGAGCTATTCCATGTGAGGTGAAAGAGTGAAATGAAAAATCCCAGTCATGTGTGCTCTGCCATTTATAACCCCACAATGGCTCCAGTGGACGCCCCTAGATAATCCGTTCAGGTTTCAACTATAGTATAATAGGTGTATGAACAAACATTGCTAAATTTGCAAAATGAGTATATAATGGAATGCAGGAATGCATGTATAAACCAACCTGTTGTGATGGTAAGGCAGATAATGAGGCCAGGGAAGAGTGTGTACAAGACTGCAGATACGTGAAAAGGGATGTCAAAAAAGCAATCCCTAGAGGAAAAGTGAAAATGTGGAAAAAGTGTGAATATTAGAAACACAGCCAGGCACAATGGAGTCCCATGTGCAAAAACAGTAAAATAAAAAAAAAAAATAAAAAAAATAATTTGATTTATATCAGCCACCAACCCCTTATGCCTTGCTCATGCATCGTTAACCCTTTTCTGACCTGCTCCTCCCCTTAGTCATGTAGCTTCTCCATCCTTATGCTCTTCTCCGGGTCTCACGTACATTCTGTAAAAGGATATATACACTGCATGATTGCCCCATCACACGTGGAAATGGATTGCATTCAATGCCCTGTTTGAGCATACTTTTCCTATTCTTATAATAAAATCCAGTTTATATTGAAAATTCCTTCCACACAGACAGATATATTTGTTATTCTTCCTGCAGTTAATATCATGTAAATTTGGCCAGGAAAGCATGTAATTTAAACACTAAAATTCCTCCTTGATCTTTAGGTAATATAAACTATACATATAATGGCTATAAACACCTTTAGTGATATTAGAACAATACTAACAGCAAAATATGGAACCAAGTGCAATGAATTTTAATGTTCCTCCTTTGCTAAATACTCAGATTGTTTAATGTTTTATTTATGGTTGCTTAATTAAAATTTTACCAATAACCAAGTGATAATCAGATCATCTCTTTGGATTTAATTTAAACTGTTTGTTTAGGGTGACGAGCATATTAAGCAGATGTTAGTATATTCTATCTGCTTACTGTGTCAAATGTTTAAATTGTGTAGCCTTCTTACATTGTACCTGTAGGATTTGGAACAAATTATATTTGTCAAGAAAGATCCTATTTTCAGTTAATAAAATTGTAGTGCAGTTTAGAAGGTTAAATATCCCTTATCTTTAATTCCCATTCACTTTAAGAGTAGTAGTGGTCATTTGTCATAACGTGATGTAAAAACGCAATCAATGGCAATGTACTATTAACTTGCTGCACAAAAAAAAAAGAAAGAAATTATTTTGGGAGTCAAGTGATCACTAGCATATTCTTACATCTATCTTTACTTCTTTTAATACTCTGATGTTAAAAAAGAACTAGTAAGGAATGGGCAAAATCTTTATCCCTGCTCTTAATTTATATTAGTGCACTTTTTTCATTAGGAATAGGTTTGTGTATGTTTTTGTTTACTTGTATTCTTTTCCTGTAAGAGCAAAAATATTAGATCAGTACCAGAGACATTTAAATGTCTCCTGCCTCAACCCAAGGACTAATAACTGACACTTTGTCCAGACTGCAGAAAGAAGGGTATACTGTCACTTAATTTTTCCTTAATGACATCACCTTTATTATAATAATAAGTAAAGCTACAGAATACCTACCCTTCCAGCCTTGCTGCCTTAAAAATAGGGAGAGTACTTTTCTAGGGAGGCCTGCCTGGGAAGGCACCATGTTGCTAGGGACAAGGCCACATCCCCATCCCCCTGCCCCAGTGGATGCGGGTGACTGTGGGGGGCCCCAAGATATCTATCCACCCAACGTGAATGGGTATGGACTACATAGTACCGCTCATTACTTATTCACAAAAAAGTGTTAACAGTAAATAAAGCATACATACTCTAGTAAAAGTCCTTTATTTTTTAAACACAATGTAAATCCAACATCAATCACTTTGTCCAGTGATGTAAATCGAATTGCCACATCAACCTGCCAACATGAGTATCTGCACCACGACAATCTTCTAAGACCGCAGTACTGTTGACAGTTAATAGCTTCCCGGCCAGATGCTAAATGTCAACAAACTATCTAGACGCTGCATCATTTTCAAGATCCCCATCAGCTTGTTGGTATTGTGTATATTTGACCAATCAATGGTTGGTCAAATTTGGCTACAATGGTATGTCAGAAGTTTAGAAGTATAGAAGATTTCCATAGCTTTCTTAGTATACACTGTAGTGTAGTGTATTCAAATCGGGAGAGGACCCAAGTCAGCTCAACAGAAAATAAATGCTTTTATAGCCTAAGTACTATTAAAACCAAAACACTTTTATTACATATATTGTACTCCTAAAAGAAGACACATGGCGAACAGGTTCACCAAATGTGACGTCATCACGCACGTGCACCAGGAAGTGCTGGTTTTGTACATTGTTTTAAAGGAAAATTGATTTTAATACTTTGTCAGTGCAATATATGGGTAGTGTCCTGAGCTAAGTGCCTGTCCTAAGCTGAAGTTCTTGTCTGGTTCTTGTCCTGGAGTGGAGGAAAATTGAGAGGATCTCTTTTGAATATTTAAGAAATTTGTTTTTGACCCACTTTAAGAAAAGGGGTAATTTCTTTCTGGTGAGCTTCTCCGTTTTCTATTTTATATGAGTAACCTGCAATGGAGGAAAATTGAGAGTGGATCTCTTTTGATCTCTTTTGGATATCTAAGAATTGTGTTTATGAGTCACTTTGGGAAAAGGGGGCAGTTCTCTCTGGCGAGCTTCCCTCTGTCTATCATATGTGGGTAACTCAAGGTGATGGTGCTACTGTGTGGATAATTTAATAATTAACGTTGTTGGAAATTGGGTCATTGACATCTGGTGAACCTCAGTAGTATTGTAAGATCTGGGGTTGCACATTGTACTATCTGTTAGTGATATGCATAGGCGTGCGCAAGGGGTGTGCCAGGTGTGCCTGGGCACACCCTAATCCTGGAGTTGGCAACCCATTAATTGTGGGCAGGTAACAGATAAGCCGCAATCCTTACTTGCCGACCCCCAGAACCTGGACAGGATAGGCGGCTGGAGTGGAAATTAAGGGACCGATCTGTATTTTCTTCTGCAGCAGCTGAAAGTAGGCTTCTCCTCATTTTGCCGATATTCAGCTGCCACGGGAGGAAAATACAGGTGATTGGTACCAATGTATGCCACCCCTCTTGAACCAGTTCCTTTTCTTTCTGCTGCCCCCAGGTCCCTTTGTGTGCTCACCTGCTCCCCCCCCCCCATTTTTTTAGGATGACGGGTGGGGAAGAGACCGGTTAATATGTCACAAAGGCATATGTGTTGGAGCTTTGTGGTGCACACCCTAATACAATAGGCTGCTCACACCTATGGTGATATGTATATTTAATGCTGCATAATTAAGATACTACACTATGGAAATGTTTTTAATACCAGTTCAGAGTGCCTCTGGAAATATACAAGAGGTGGAGTGAGGAGAAAGGAAGTCCCTGTACATAAAGTATTTGATTATAACATTGCACAAAGGTTTAATATATAGTGATTTTTTTATTGAAATGTGAGTGTAACATTTTCTGAATATTACTTTAAAAGTTTGAGAGATACTGCAGTATGGGGATGTTTCTTTTTCTCTAAATATTGTTCCCGAGTCAAGGATCAATGAAGGTTGGGAAGGAGTAAAGTGGGAGTATCTGGCCTGAGAGAGGAGATGGATCTAACATTTGATGTGCTTAATCCCCATCAGGGAGAAGGCCTATTTGACCTATGTTATTATAGGAGGTCAATATTTTCCAGTGAGTCTCTTTACGATAAGCACTGAGCATGTGGTTGATGAGATTGCTGGTCAATAAGAGGAGTGTAGAACATGGATTTTTTTTGGACTTTAAATATACATGGTTACTTACCTATTGGAACCCTTTTGTTAATGACTGGTAGTAGTCATAACCTAACGCTGGGATATACTGTGTGTGTGTATGATTTTATATATATATATATATATATATATATATATATATATATATATATATATATAGTATCTCACAAAAGTGAGTACACCCGTCACATTTTTGTAACTATTTTATTATAGCTTTTTATGTGACAACACTGAAGAAAAGACACTTTGCACAATGTAAAGTAGTGAGTGTACAGCTTGTATAATGCCGCGTACACACGGTCGGACTTTTCGTCTACAAAAGTCCGACAGCCTGTCCGACAGACTTTCGACGGACTTTTGTCGGACTTTTGGCGGACTTGCGGCAGACTTTCTTATGAACGGACTTGCCTACATACGATCACACAAAAGTCCGACGGATTGGTACGTGATGACGTACACCGGACTAAAATAAGGAAGTTGATAGCCAGTAGCCAATAGCTGCCCTAGCGTGGGTTTTTGTCCGTCGGACTAGCACACAGACGAGCGGATTTCTGGGTCCGGCGTAGTTACGACGTAAAGATTTGAAGCATGTTTCAAATCTAAAGTCCGTCAGATTTGAGGCTGGAAAAGTCCGCTGAAAGTCCGGGGAAGCCCACACACGATCGGATTGTCAGCCAGCTTTAGTCCGTCGGCGTCCGTCGGACTTTTGTAGACGAAAAGTCCGACCGTGTGTACGCGGCATTACAGTGTAAATTTGCTATCCCCTCAAAATAACTCAACACACAGCCATTAAAGTCTAAACCGCTGGCAACAAAAGTGAGTACACCCCTAAGTGAAAATGTCCAAATTGGGCCCAATTGGGTGTCATGTGACTCATTAGTGTTACAAGGTCTCAGGTGTGAGTGGGGAGCAGGTGTGTTAAATTTGGTGTTATTGCTCTCACTTTCTCATACTGGTCACTGGAAGTTCAACGTGGCTCCTCATGGCAAAGAACTCTCTGAGGATCTGAAAAGAATTGCGTTCTACATAAAGATGGCCTAGTCTATAAGAAGATTGCCAAGACCCTGACACTGACCTGCAGCATGGTGGCCAAGACCATACAGCAGCTTAACAGGACAGGTTCCACTCAGAACAGGCCTTGCCATGGTCGACCAAAGAAGTTGAGCGCACCCCTGACATTTTTGTAAATATTTTGTTATATCTTTTCATGTGACAACACTAAAGAAATGACACTTTGCTACAATGTAAAGTAGTGAGTGTACCGCTTGTATATCAGTCTAAATTTGCTGTCCTCTCAAAATAACTCAACACACAGCCATTAATGTCTAAACAACTGGCAACAAAAGTGAATACACCCAAATTGTCCAAATTGTCCCCAAAGTGTCAATATTTTGTGTGGTCAGCATTATTTTCCAGCACTGCCTTAACCCTCTTGGGCATGGAGTTCACCAGAGCTTCACAGCCAGGTTGCCACTGGAGTCCTCTTCCACTCCTCCATGACGACATCACGGAGCTGGTGGATGTTAGAAACCTTGTGTTCTTCCACCTTCCATTTGAGGATGCCCCACAGATGCTCAATTGGGTTTAGGTCTGGAGACATGTTTGGCCAGTCTATCACCTTTACCCTCAGCTTCTTTAGCAAGGCAGTAGTCGTCTTGGAGGTGTGTTTGGGGTCATTATTATGTTGGAATAGTGCCCTGTTGCCCAGTCCCTGAAGGGAGGGGATCGTGCTCTGCTTTAGTATGTCACAGTACATGTTGGCATTCATGGTTCCCTCAATGAACTTTGGCTCCCCAGTGTCGGCAGCACTCATGCATCCCAGACCATGACACTCCCACCACCATGCTTGACTTAAGGCAAGACATACTTGTCTTTGTACTCCTCACCTGGTTGTTGCCACACACACCTGACACCATCTGAACCAAAAAAGTTTATCTTGGTCTCATCAGAACAACAGAACATGGTTCCAATAATCCATGTCCTTAGTCTGCTTGTCTTCAGTAAAGTGTTTACGGTCTTTCTTGTGCATCATCTTTAGAAGAGGCTTCCTTCTGGGACGACAGCCATGCAGACCAATTTGATGCAGTGTGCGGCATATGATCTGAGCACTGACAGGCTGACCCCCCACCCCTTCAAACCTCTGGAGCAATGCTGGCAGCACTCATACGTCTATTTCCCAAAGACAACCTCTGGATATGATGCTGAGCTGAAGCTCAGTTTCAGGGTCTTGGCAATCTTCTTATAGCCTAGGCCATCTTTATGTAGAGCAACAATTCTTTTTTTCAGATCCTCAGAGAGTTCTTTGCTATGAGGTGCCATGTTGTGACCAATATGAGAGAGTGAGAGCGATAACACCAAATTTAACACACCTGCTCCCCATTCACACCTGAGACCTTGTAACACTGACGAGTCTCATGACACCGGAAAGGGAAAATACTAATTGGGCCCAATTTGGACATTTTCACTTAGGGGTGTACTCACTTTTGTTGCCAGCGGTTTAGACTTTAATGGCTGTGTGTTGAGTTATTTTGAGGGGACAGCAAATTTACACTGTTATACAAGCTGTACACTCACTACTTTACATTGTAGCAAAGTGTCATTTCTTCAATGTCGTCACATGAAAAGGTATAGGATATATAGGATATGGGAGGGGGTTTAAGAGTTATTTAAAGACTGGTTCTCATAAATATGAACATATGCAATGTTCAAGTGCAGTGAAATTGTCAAAATGTATTAAAAGACAAACAGTGCACATAATTAAATGTGAATAGTGGTGGTTATGCACATAAAATTATGTATGTGGTTCTTTAAAGTCAATGGGGTCTATTTAAATGTATACATTTAAGCCAGAACAGGAGAACTTAAGAACTTAATAATTCCCCAACATATTGTCACCAAAATTACCCCATATCTGTACGGGGTATGTAGTAATTAAAATGAAAAAAAACAAACATGTGCTGTTCCCCTTACTATTCCAGCCAGACCAGGCATCCCTCCTTTATATACCATACCATGTTGTTTCCCTCTCAACATGGGGGGCACCTTGCAAGGCGGTGGCCAACCCACCCCCCTTTATAAAGTACCCTTGTCCCAATGTTGAGGGACAAGGACCTTTTCCCCAAACAGGAGGTGGCGGTAATAGTAAAATGGAGAGCTTATTGTGGAATATGGAAGTGGATTGGTACCCTTTTTTCATTCCCCCAAAAAGTAAAAAAAAATGAGCACACCAAAACTATAAAAACATCTTTTAAATAAGAAAACATAAAAACATACCTGCTTTTAAAATTAATTTTATTAAAGTAGTGTTATAGTCACAGCATACATTATTTTATAGCATCAGCATTGTAATAGCAGTACAAACAATAGTTTTTTTGACGATCCATTATAAGCTTACTTGGAGAATAGAACTAATTGAATTATAGGGTTGAAATAAATATATATGTTTTTTAAATTTGGCCATAGATACACTTTATTGTCACCAGAAGTAAATTCAGTGTTAATCACAGCATCTGATGGGCCTTCCTGGCCAATCAGTGACTTAGATGTCAGTGTGGTGGCCAATCTGAGGCCTTTTTTTTCTCTGATGTCCACCCCCTGGGGGTAGAAATGATACAAAAGTGCCTAAAACGGGTATTGCTACGATCCTGCAGATTTCTGCAGACACTATGAAAGCACCCATGTAAGGTTTTGTCAGTTTTCCAGGCTGCTGAACAGCCCACCCGAATTTGATCTGATTGCCATTGACTTCAGTGGTGTTTGGGTTAGTCTTTTTTTGCCAATTTTAGCCCTGTTTGACCAAGCTGCTGATGAATCGAACACAGATGTGTTGGAACAACACTAGTTATCATATCATTCTTTTTGTAGTAGGTTACAAACATATACGTGGTGAAAGTTGGGTACTGCAAATGTAAAAAAAGTATATTGTGCTTATAAAATGGTAGCAGAAGAGCAAAACAGTCATATTTAACAACCACTAACATTAGAAGACTGCTGGAGACAGTGTTTCCAGCAATCAAAATGTACACCATTACTTTGCATGACCTTCATGCAGTAAAAGATAATTAGCACCGAATAATGTCTGTAGATCGCTGTACTACCTATAACTTACCATCATTTTCATAGAGTTGTGGCTCATACATTCTTTGAAGCAATGAAAATCTGAAACTGGGTGGATAGATTTAGGCACAGATGTTATACTATTTCAAAGTTAGACTGGGAAAATGCACTTAATGTAGGCCTTAAAGTGTTACTAAACCCAGGACCCTACGTTCACTAAATCTGGTCTCCCACAGTAGACAGGACATGGAAATGCAATTATTTTAGTAAATATAAACTGCTAAATACCTTTTCTCATCAACAGAGCAGTCTTGTGACTTCTATCAGTGTCTGGTTAAAGCTTGTAGGAGGAGCTTTCATTCTCCTGTGATTGTCCTATGAGGCTGCAGGACCCCTGACCCTATGTCTGAACAGTGCTGATTGGCCCTGTACTGATCACATGCACCCTCCCAAGAAAAAAAAAAACCTCTCTAGAAATACACACCCAACTGAGCATGTGCAGCTTGTCCCCTTAGCACATTTAAAAGCTAAGACTGAAAATATGAAGAAAACAAAAAAAAACATAATTTTAACTATATGTACAATAAACTCATAAAGTATTCAAGTTACTGTACGGGTTCAACTATTTGTGGTTTCAAGACAGGCACCATCCAGTCGTAGATGAATTAAGTGTTCATATTTATGGACAGCAGTGCAGATAGGCCCTTTGACCCCTTTGTGGTGTAGACTAAAGAAGAAGCGTTTGTTTGAGGTCCCTTCTGAGTTTCTACAGATGGGCTACATGTTAAGGGCTGTTTAAAAGTTGACAGCTCCTTTAAATGTAATTTATACACATGCATTGCACTGTTAAATTTTCCATTTTATTTGTGTTAATCTATGTGGTTTGTAATTTAAAAATGTGTACTGGAATGCCTTTAATTTACTTACTGTAAATACATCAGCCTAATGTGCATAAACCAGATAACATTTCTTCTCCATGTTTTATATTCTCCTTACCAGAGCACTGGAAAGAAAGGGTTTTGATCTCATGTAGATAGCATAGCATTAATTACCCTGACACTAATTAAACTGCATCAAACAAATACCACTGTGTTCCACAGGGGGACAACAGAAGGCAGTTTAAAATAATTACTGGAGCCTCATGCATGTGTGAAGTTTTCATTACTCTTAGGACACCAGTAAAAGGGATTTCAAATCATTATATCCCTTTTCTGATATTTGCAAGGAAGAAAAAGGTATTTTGGTTCCTCAGCTGTACAATGATGTCAAAACAGCAATTCTTGCAATTCAAGTGAATTGTGAGTTTTCTTTAAGGATGGCAAGCCTGTGAAGCAGGAACAGGTGTTCCAGTCCACATTCGGGTATGATTATGTATAAGCTTATGCTTGTCAGACCATTTCATTAGCCACCTACTGCTAGCACATATACATATACTTTGTTCTTTGTGAACCATGAAATGAAATGCATACATCTTCACTAATGCTTACTATCAATGTAATTGAGTAAAGGAGGATTATTACCTATCGCTGTGGTTTCAAGCACACCCCTCCATACAGTTTTCTGTAATAAACATCTTTAGCCAATAGTAATCAAGGCATTTTGAGCTTGGCATGATATTTAAAGAATTAAACAGCAATTGCTTTCACTAGTCCTAATAAAATCATGCAGGTTTTTATATCTGTTCTTTTGACGCAAAATGCTGCTTTTCTTTGTGTTGTCTTAATATTTGCTTTCGTTTTTATATTTATCAGCTGTGTTTTTGTCCTCTGCTATAGCTTGAAGTTAGACTTGCAGAGCATAAGGTTATTTCTTGGAGAAAAATGAGAACATATACTTGTAACATTAAGCAAGAGCTTCTTTCCGGATCACTGGGCCCTATCATCGGGTTTTGTTGCCTAAAGCAGCTTTATAGTGTCTGTGAAGTAGTGGGTGTTATATTTGGCTAAAGACAAAAAGCCAACTCTGGTGAATAAAAGGTAAAGGCGCTTTGGCAAGAAGCTGAAATGAAATAGGATCGGCAGCCAGAATCCATGAAAACCCCAGTAAGCATTAAAAAAATAGCAGGTAGACTGTAGGCAAGCAATACACAGGAGATTGTAGCACACTTAAACCCCCAGAACCCAGTAAAACAGTCTTCATTTGGTCGCATAGAAGTTAATCATTTGCATGTGGATTATTAGACTGTTGGGAGACCCACAATACTTATATGCTCTGTTCTATGATTGTTCGATGATCGTCCCACATGCTGTTATTCTTATTGCTGGCTTATGTCTGCAACCTCATCAATTGTTTGAAACTCACCACATTTTGTTAATTTGTGTGGCCTTTTATTCACTGGCAAAAGGTACTTCCATGCAAAAGTTGTCAGCTATTAAAAAAAGAATAAAAATAAAAAGCTATCCCTGCAAAGAAAGCAATTCATGTTTGCTTGTCCTGCTGCCTGCGCTACAGATCCTCTCTGCACTGAAAATCTAATCTTGCTGAACAATGTTTAGCATTCAACACTTCCTGGAGTGTCAGATGCTGGTGTCCCCCACTGCACTCTGTGGTTTCATCCATCTGCCTATATGTCACATTAGGACATAGCAGAAGGAACCACACACAACACAGCTGGGGAAGTGTGCCAGATGCTGAAAATCTTTCAGCAAGCTTAGATCTGAGTGGGCATATTTCTGTGTAATCTAGGTGAATTCCAGAAAACAACACATCCACCTCAAAGAGACAATGAAGATATGTAACCATAGAAACCAGTAAAAATATTTAAAGAAAATTAGGTACAAATAAAAGACTCAGTCACTTTTGGAAATTGTAAGCACCTGGTTCTCACAAATGCTAAGCTATAGGGCAGCACAGTGGTTAAGTTGTTAGCATTTCCATATAGCAGCACCAACCATGGCACTACCTGCTTGGAGTTTGCATGTTCTCCTAGTTTTTGTCAAAATATTTTATTTTATAATTCAGTAGAGAAGTAACAATGCACAAATTACATGTTGCAATAGTAATACAATCAAAAAGGAAGCTCAATTGTTTTTTTTTTTTTTTTTTTATATAGAATCTAATGGCTTTTCCTTAAAAAATGATAAAACAATGTCAAGCAGCAACATAAATTATCAAAATGTAGATTATACATAAAAACTATTGAGTAAGAAAAACTGAGAGCTTCGAAATCATAGTTTAAATCATGAGAAAAATACAGGAAAGGAGATAGAGAGAAGAAAGGAGGAAGAAAGGAAAAGTCCGCGAAGTGAGGCCATATACCTTTAATACTATGATGAAATATATATTGTACAATTCAACATTCAAACTACCACGGTAGTAGTACTTGATTGTCAAAGGTTTGTGGTATAGTATAATCAATCCAGGGTTGCCACGTTATTTCAAATTTTTGGATTGTGTCCTTTTCAATAGCTATCATTTTAGCGTGGGACATGGTGTTATTCATTTTAATTAGCACTTCATTTATGATCAAATTAGATGTTTTCCAAGCTCTTGCTAGTGTTTGTTTAGCTGCTGTGAATAATTGCACTAGCAAATTGAACTGTACATACGTTAGATTTAAAGGTTTTAAATTTATTAACGCTATTGCAGGATCAAAGGGAATTATTCTATCAAATAGGTTAGAGGCAATTTCAAAAATTTCCTTCCAAAATGTTTGTGCTTTTGGACACGACCACCAAATATGAAACAACGTTCCCGGTTCAGAGCAGTCCCTAAAACATTGTGCAGAATAATTTGGTACATATTTTGCTATCTTTGCTGGTACAAGGTACCATCTCATTAACACCTTATAACTCGTCTCAATCGCTAATATATTAGAGGATGCTGCTTTTGTAGTATTCCATATTTGATTCCATTCAGAATTATCTAATTTTCGATTTAAATCTTTTTCCCATTTCTGGGTATATTGTGGTTCATTGTTATTGGTTTGAACCAATAAATGTGAATATAAAATGGAGATTATGCCTCTAGAATGTGGGTTGTTCTTACATAATGTTTCAAAAGGAGTTAGTTGGGTTAGTGGGGTTGTAGTCTTCAATAATGGTGTGAAAAAGTTTTTAATCTGGAGGTATCTAAACAGCTCCGATGAAGGTATATTATACTTTTCACTTAAAGTCTGAAAAGGGATAAATGATGAAGAATCTACAAAATTGTACATATATAATACATCACGAGATATCCATTCCTTGAAGGTTTTAGGATACACCCATGCAGGATAAAATGTAGGATTCTTGTAGAAGGAGAGTAGAGGGCTATGTAAGGATTTCAATTTATTTTTAGTTTTAAATCTATCCCATAGGGAGATGTAGTGCTTGGTAATTGGGTTACGTAACCCTCTACGGTCCTTTGAGGACATCCAAAGTAAGTTTGAAATTGAGATAGGGTCACATTCAGCCGCTTCAATAGATACCCAAAGTGGGACTTCATGTTGTGCATGGTACTTACTTATGCTTGCTATATGGGCTGCTCTATAGTAGCACGCGAAATTAGGACAACCCAAACCTCCATTTGTTTTAGGAAGATAAAGAGTATTTTGCTGTATTCTTGGTTTGGAAGAGCCCCATATAAATGACATTACTTTCCTTTGTATAATTCTTAGGTAGTATGCTGGGATAGGAATTGGTAATACTCTAAACAAATATAAAAGTTTAGGCAATAATGTCATTTTAATGGCATTTATTCTTCCGAGCCATGAGATTGGGAGGTGAGACCATGAATTCATCATATTGGAAAGATTTTTCAATATCTGTGGGTAATTGGCAGTAAATAGTTCTGATAAAGAGGATGTAAATTGTATCCCAAGAAATGGAATTGATTTGTCAGTCCATTGAAAAGGGAGTCCAATTTTTGCAGATGATAATTCTAAATTTGAAAGAGATATATTTAGTGCTAGGCATTTTTTAGGGTTAATGTATAGGCCTGAGATTGCAGCAAAATTATTAAGAATTGGAGTGAGATTAGGGCCTGTAACTTGTGGTGATGAGAGAAATAGGAGGATGTCGTCTGCGAATAGACAAAGCTTGTGTTGATATCCCCCTATTTCAATTCCAGTTATGGTAGGATCATTTCTAATTTTCTGTGCAAGGGGCTCAATAAGAAGGGCAAAAAGTAATGGGGAGAGTGGACATCCTTGTCTAGTGCCTCTTTCTATGTTAAAAGAATCCGACTTATATCCAGCATACTTAACATACGCTTTTGGTTTATTATATAGTGCAAAGATCCAATTTGTGAAATTTGGACCAAATCCCCATTTCTGTAATGTATAATGTAAGTATTGCCAGGATATGGAATCAAAAGCTTTTTTGATATCAAGAGAGAGAAAACAAGCAGGGATATTCCGTGTTTTAGCAATGTGTGCTAACAGTACTGCTCTACGTACATTGTCACCTGCCTGTCTTGGAGGCATAAAGCCGACTTGATCCGATTGAACAAGAGTACCAATGATCAATTTTAATCGGGCAGCCAAAATCTTCGCCAATATCTTGATATCTGTGTTTATCATGGATATTGGGCGATAATTTGTGCTGAGCGAATCATCTGATTGTGATTTTGGGATCATGCAGACAATGGCCATTAATGATTCTTGTCTGAATGATCTGTTTTTTAGTATGTCATTAAATGCTTCTGCGAGCATAGGAGAAATGATATCACTATATGTTCGATAATACAAAGTTGAATAACCGTCTGGACCCGGTCTCTTATTTAATTTTAAATCTTTAATAGCTTCTGCTACATCATTTACTGTAATGTGATTTTCTAGGTGTGATTTTTGTTCTTCAGTCATTTGTGGAATATTTATTTGTGAGAAAAAGGAATCTGCTTCTTTAGTATCAAATATATTTGTTTCAGTGTATAGATCTTTTAAATGAGATTTAAATTTTTGTACTATTTTTTGGGGATTACTGGTATATACATTATTGGCCAATTTAAGTTTAATAGGTTTAAAAGATTTATTAATGGATTTTAATGCCTTGGCCAATAATGTACCATGTTTGTTAGATTTTACATAGAAGTTATGTTTAGTTCTATGTATTGCTTTATCTGCTGATTTGGTGAGAAAAAGGTCATATTCCATACGTGCCTTGTCTAAACGAGTTTTTGCAGATGAATTAGGATTAGATTGGAATGACTGAAATGCTGAATTAAATTCCGTCTCTAATTGTTTTGCTAGGGTTCTACTTTCACGTTTTAGAATACCCGTTTGTTGTTGTATTATGCCTCTAAGGACCGGCTTGTGCGCTTCCCACAATGTGAGTGAAGAGATGTCAGTACTGGTGTTATTTTTCAAATAGTCTTTTAATGCTTGCTCAATGATTAAACGGTGGGATGGATGTTTGATTATTATGTCAGGGAGGTACCAGGTAGGGTCGTGCGCTTTAGGTATAATAGAGGCAACGGAGGTATATACTGCGTTGTGATCAGACCAAGGAATAGGAATAATGATTGACGTAATTATTTCTGGTACCATACCTATTGTTACGAATGTGTGATCTATACGGCTAAATGTTTGATGAGGGTTTGAAAAATATGTATAGTTTCTTTTGGTTGGATTCGCTTCTCTCCAGGCATCAACCAAATTGTGCCCGGAAAGAAGCTGAGAAAGAGACCATTTGGATTTGTATCTTGGTGAGGTATAAGGTGTTTTGTCTAAAAATGGTAGGAGTACCTGGTTAGAGTCACCACACACAAAGATTGAACCAATTTTGTGAGTATTTATAACTTGAAAGAGATGCGATAAGAATGGTAATGGATGACGATTAGGGGCATAATAAGAGACCACTGTTATAGCTGTATCCATCACAAATCCTGTTAGTAATAGGTATCTTCCTTCTGGATCTTTAATTTCAGATTGTAATATAAATGGTGTGGAGCGATGGAAAGCTATAAGAGTGCCACGTTTTTTAACATTAGCTGATGCTGTATACACTTGAGGGTAGGAGTTACTAAAAAATTTGGGAGTATTAGTCTGCGTAAAATGCGTTTCTTGCAGGCAGACAATGTGTGCCTTCTTAGTTTGAAATGACCTAAATGCTTTTGTACGTTTCTGAGGTACATTAAAACCCTGTACATTGAGTGATAATATGTTTAAAGGAGCCATGTCAAAGTAATCCACAGTCTTGCTATTTTCTTTAGAATATATTTATCACAATTATTTTTTAGACTCACCTTCGCGGACACAAGAAAGGAGAAAAGAAAAGAAAATTTAGTACAGTCAATCATAGTAACGAAAAAGGAAAAATAATGAAGTATATAGCATAATAATACAGTAAAGAAATATCTGTATTCAAAAAATACCCGTGATGGGGAGTAGAGTTCACCATCAGGGGACGAGGAGCCTTCGTCGAATCTCCACATAACGCTGTGGGGATCTGAGGAAAGCAGGTGGAGGCGCATGAAGCTTCCGTGCACTGGGGAGCCGCATGAAAAATAAATATTGTACAGCACAAAAATGTGGTGATAATAGCCCTAAATATGTATTATGGTGTCATACATATGTTACAGTCTAATGTGGCAAAATAAAGAAAGTGATTATGGAATGAGAAATTTAAAAAAAAAAATATCTGTATAAGTAGAATAAATTGAGTTTAGGTTTATATAAATAAAACTAACTTCTATAATGAAATAGCCAGAATGAACTAATAACAGTGGATACAATTTACCCACATATTATGCTAATATGTTTCAAAGTTAAAAAAAAAAAAAAAAAAAAAAAAAAAAGGGATACATTGTTATAGAGTAACTCACTACGTTTTAGCTACATAACATTAACCTGTAAATAAATCTGAGCCTATTAGCTGTTGATAATAATAGATCCCCTTTTTTTGAGAAAAAAAATAAATAAAAAATAATATAATATGAATTAAAAAAATACAATAAAAAGTCCAGTAAAGGATTATAAAAAATAAATGTTCATAATATAAAATTCAATATTATTTTATACTGAACAAAAAAAAAAAAAAAAAAAAAAAAAAAAAAAAAAAAAAAAAGGGGGGGATCACATAAATTAATAAATTTTCCTTTGAAGCTTAGGAATAATTAGTAAAATTACATAAATGTATAATATGTAGTATATGTATTTAATTACATCCCATATTATAACCCGTAAATCAGGGAGCAATAAGGGGTAATTAAGCAAAGAAAAACAAAAAAGAGGACCAATTAGAGCAATATCTAAATATTATTCTTATCCCCAAAGGATTCAGTATTAGTAACATGTATTAAATTGAATATTAAAGAAAAAATTCATCAGTCCATGGAATCTTCTTGACTTTGGGGTAATGATGCAAATCGACCTCTTTTATTCAGATGCTGAGTACCATTTTTTGCCTCAGATTGATGTGCGTTTTGGAGGGAAGAGGTTGAAGCTGATCTTCTTCTTGATACAGTAGTGGTGAGGTTCCCTTCTACTAGATTGAGATCTTGGAGGGTTTGTTGCAATTCTTCAGCTGTTCTGCAGGAAATTCTATTACCTTGGTGGGTGAAGCGTAAAGAAAATGGGAAGCCCCATTGATATTTTATATTGTGCTGTTGTAATATTATCAATTGGGGTTTCATGGACCTCCTTTTTGAGATTGTTAATTGAGAGATATCAGCAAAGAGTTGATAGTTATAACCTTGAAATACAAGATTGTTCATTTCTCTGGCTGCGTTTAAAAGCTGTTCCTTTGTTTTATAGAAATGAAATTTTGCTATAATGTCTCTCGGGGGGCCATCCACTTTCTTGGGCTTAAGAGCCCTATGCACTCTATCCATTTCCAGCCTTTCCTGTGGTATGCCTGGTAATAGTTCTTGGCACAGTGCTGTAACAGTTGCTTGCAAGTCTATTACAGTTTCAGGAATTCCTCTTAAACGTATATTGGACCTTCTGGTTCGATTTTCATAATCTTCCAACCTATTTTGCAAAGTGATATTTTCTTCCTTCAATATTTCCAATTCAGACACACAATCTTGGGTTGTGCTTTCAATATCCTCTACTTTAAGTTCTAGAGAGGCTGTGCGTTGTCCCAATTCTCTAATTTCCTTAGTCAGGTTATTAGTGATTTGTTCTGAAGTTTGCCTTAACGCTTTATGAAGCATTTTTTCAAATTGTTTTAATATATTTGAGGGAACTACAGGTTCTTGAAATGATGTGTGTGGTAAAGTTAATTCACTTTCTGAGTCTGAGTTCCCAGGGGAGATATGCTGTAACATCTTAGGCTTATTTCTTTTCTGTGAGGTAAATGTAGCTGAGGAGACTGGCGCTTTTTTTGTGGTGTTCTGTGCTTGTGTGCCGTTGTTAGGGGTCTGTTTAGTTTTGTTTCTGGCACCCCCCAACACCATTTTAGTGTCAAAATGCTCCTCTCACCTTCCAGGAACAGATGAATAATGTTTTATTCGTTTTTGTGCCGCCGGGTTAGTTCATTATCTCGGCTTTCTCCCCCTCACGGAGCGGAGCTCTAGCCAGACATGTCAGTCCCGCTAGCCTCCGCGCATGCGCCTCCCCGTTCTCCTAGTTTTTGTATGGGTTTCCTCCCACACTCCAAAGACATGCTGGTAGGGTAATTGGCTCCTAGTATGTGTATGTATGAATGTGAGTTAGGGACCTTGGATTGTAAGCTCTTTGAGGGCAGGGATTGATGTGTATATACAATATATATGTAAATTGATGTCATAACTACCTGTAATAAATAAAAAAAAAAACATTTTGACAGACAGAGGCTTAACACTTCCTGATAATTATAAGACCCCTTTCACACTGAAGGCGTTTTAGCGCTAAAAATAGCGCCGGTAAAGTGCCTGAAAACTGCCTCTCATGCCTTCACACTGGGGCAACGCCCTTACAGAATGGAAAAAAAAAGTCCTGCAAGCGGTATCTTTGGGGCGGTTTGGGAGCAGTGTATACACCACTCCCAAAACACCCTGCTCATTGCAATGAATGGGCAGCAACTGCAAAGCGTTTCAGCAGCGCCACAACACGGCGTTTTTAACCCTTTCTTCGGCTGATAGCGGGGGTTAAAAACACCCCACTAGCGGTCGAAAAGCGTTGCTAAAATGACGGTAATGCCGCTAACCGCTAACGTTGGGCGCTTTCAGTGTGAAAGTAGCCTAAATGTTCACCTCTTACTTCCCAAACATTCCAGCTTGCTTCAAACTTGTTCACTCAGGCTCTTACTAAAGCTGGGATGACTGCTCAGAGCTTACTGCTACTCAGCTGCCCTGCTGGCACAGTCACCATTTTGTACATTGCCCATGCAGTCTGCATACTGGGTGATTGCATCTGTTTTAGGCCATAACACACCATTTCTAGGATGGTCTCTAGCAGCATCTAGAGCATACCTGTGCACATAGCTCATGTGACACACTATTAGAGAAACAGACAAACAGTATATCGTGAGCCCATTGCATCACAGCTGTTGTAGCAACAAGATGCATACATGTATAGTGAACCTAGAATTTTGAGATCATTTAGAAATTCTGGCTTTTTGTTTTGAGTCTCAGATAATAAAGTGTAAGCACATTTTTTTACTCCCTAAAGCTACTAATTAGATTTGGACCTGTAGAGTCAGATACTTTGAACACAACTTTAAATCTAATTGGCAGCTATGGAAAACATAGCAATTTTTTTTTTAAACACATGGCACATCTCACATTATCTGCATTGTCCTACAGCAGGGGTCTCCAAACGTTCTAAACAAAGGGATGGTTTATTGTCCTTCAGACTCTAGGAGGGCCAGGCTTTGGCTTGTGGGAGTAGAAATTTTCCTGGCATCAGTGGGAGTAAACATTGCCACATTTAGTATTAGGGGGAGGAATTGTGCCCCATAGTTGGTATCATAGGGAGGAACAGCACCCCAGTGTCAGTGTCAGTGGGAGAAGTGCTGCCCCATTGTTGGTGTCAGGTGGCAGAATAGAGTCTCAAATCCGTGGGAGGAATAGTGCCCCAAAGGCTGGAAAAAGGCAAGCAAAGGGCCACATCCAGCCCTCGGACCTCAGTATGGAGAGCATTGTCCTACAGCAACCAATCAGATTCTTATTTTTATTCTCAAGCTGTCGTGTTCCAGGATAGCTTTGACTTTGGTTGCTCACTGTATGGAAATATAGATCATTTTTTTGTGGGATACCCTGTTAAGGTGATTGTAAAGGTTTAGGTTTTTCTCTTCTAAAATAATAAACCTTATACTTACTTTCTCCTGCTCTGTGCAATGGGTTTGCACAGTGCAGCCCCAATTTTCCTCTTCTGGGGTCCCCCGCAGGCACTCCTGGCTTCTCCTTTGTTTTGAGTGCCCCACTTGCAAGCTGCTTGCTGTGAGGACACGGGTGTGGGCTTGATCCCGAGCTGTTGTGTGCATCTATTGACACACACATTGCGGCTCAGCACTGACCTCTCTTCTCTGCTCACAGGATTTGATTGAGAGCAGCAAGAGCCAATCGCTGATGCTGCCAAGCCTCCTGTGAAAGGAGGGGAAAGAAAAGCACTCTTGCTACAGCCAGGCATGGCTCTGGATCGAGATAAGTTTCCCGTGAGTATTTAAGAGGGGCTGGGGGAGCTGTCATGGAAAAGTTCTTTACCTTAATGTAGAGAATGCAGAAAACCTTTTACATTTACAAAAACCTTAAATATGTATCAAATGCCCAATATCATTCTGATTGCTCAACTCTCATCAAGGTGAAACTACACACACATTGTTCTTTGTTTATCTGTTTGTTTTCCTGTCTTGGATTAATGTCACCATGTCAGTATTTGCTAGGTTATACATATTAATGATTTATAGGGGAACTTTGAGCCACGCATTTGAAAATTAATTAGGAAAGCTACTGTTTGAATCTATTAATGTATCACCCGTGTTTATTTAATGGAGTAAGCCACATAAGGTTAAATCTGTGTGTTCAGTAAATCATGTACTCTGTGTAACAGGATCAGGAAATAACACAGTTCTGTTCACAGCAAAATGTTTACCACCAACAGGGAGAATGCTTACCAAATGTGCCTCTTGTTGTCATAGGAAAATTATCTTCCTGACAAAAAAGTTTTTAAAAGATGGGAAAAACAGTGTTAGTGACAATTAAAGCAAAACATACTTAGGCAATGACTGTTTTTACTGGAGTCTCTGATAAAGTCTTCAGTATTTGATACTTCCAGGAGTTCCAGATGCCTGTGCCCTCCACCACATGCTGTGGTCCCATTCTCTAACCCCTGCATCAGTCTGCTGTAGGCAACATAGACATCCGTTACCATCAGAAGTATCAAACGCTGAAGTCTTTGTTGGATGTTGGACTATTTCATTTTTTGTTTTTAAATTTCAACCAGTTATTTATCTATTTTTTTTCTATACATACAGTGGGGACAGAAAGTATTCAGACCCCCTTAAATTTTTCACTCTTTGTTATATTGCAGCCATTTGCTAAAATCATTTAAGTTCATTTTTTTCCTCATTAATGTACACACAGCACCCCATATTGACAGAAAAACACAGAATTGTTGACATTTTTGCAGATTTAATAAAAAAGAAAAACTGAAATATCACATGGTCCTAAGTATTCAGACCCTTTGCTGTGACACTCATATATTTAACTCAAGTGTTGTCCATTTTTTCTGATCATCCTTGAGATGGTTCTACACCTTCATTTGAGTCCAGCTGTGTTTGATTATACTGATTGGACTTGATTAGGAAAGCCATACACCTGTCTATATAAGACCTTACAGCTCACAGTGCATATCAGAGCAAATGAAAACCATGAGGTCAAAGGAACTTCCTGAAGAGCTCAGAGACAGAATTGTGGCAAGGCACAGATCTGGCCAAGGTTACAAAAAAATGTCTGCTGCACTTAAGGTTCCTAAGAGCACAGTGGCCTCCATAATCCTTAAATGGAAGACGTTTGGGACGACCAGAACCCTTCCTAGAGCTGACCGTCCGGCCAAACTGAGCTATCAGGGGGGGGGAAGAGCTTTTGTGAGAGAGGTAAAGAAGAACCCAAAGATCACTGTGGCTGGGCTCCAGAGATGCAATCGGGAGATGAGAGAAAGTTGTAGAAAGTCAACCATCACTGCAGCCCTCCACCAGTCGGGGCTTTATGGCAGAGTGGCCCGATGGAAGCCTCTCCTCAGTGCAAGACACATGAAAGCCCGCATGGAGTTTGCTAAAAAACACCAGAAGGACTCCAAGATGGTGAGAAATAAGATTCTCTGGTCTGATGAGACCAAGATAGAACTTTTTGGCCTTAATTCTAAGTGGTATGTGTGGAGAAAACCAGGCACTGCTCATGACCTATCCAATACAGTACCAACAGTGAAGCATGGTGGTGGCAGCATCATGCTGTGGGGGTGTTTTTCAGCTGCAGGGACAGGATGACTGGTTGCAATCGAGGGAAAGATGAATGCGGCCAAGTACAGGGATATCCTGGACAAAAACCTTCTCCAGAGTGCTCAGGACCTCAGACGGGGCCAAAGGTTTACCTTCCAACAAGACAATAACCCTAAGCACACAGCTAAAATAAGGAAGGAGTGGCTTCACAACAACTCAGTGACTGTTCTTGAATGGCCCAGCCAGAGCCCTGACTTAAACCCAATTGAGCATCTCTGGAGAGATCTAAAAATGGCTGTCCACCAACGTTTACCATCCAACCTGACAGAACTGGAGAGGATCTGCAAGGAGGAATGGCAGAGGATCCCCAAATCCAGGTGTGAAAAACTTGTTGCATCTTTCCCGAAAAGACTCATGGCTGTATTAGATCAAAAGGGTGCTTTTACCAAATACTGAGAAAAGGGTCTGAATACTTAGGACCATGTGATATTTCAGTTTTTATTTTTTAATAAATCTGCAAAAATGTCAACAATTCTGTGTTTTTCTGTCAATATGGGGTGCTGTGTGTACATTAATGAGGAAAAAATGAACTTAAATGATTTTAGCAAATGGCTGCAATAAAACAAAGAGTGACAAATTTAAGGGGGTCTGAATACTTTTTATCCCCACTGTAAATAATGAAAAAAAAGAACTATGTGTCACCTACTACTTATAAATACCAATGACTCACGCTGATGTTAAGTCAGAACATCTACAAATTGTTTCTGGCCAGTACCTATTTTCCTAGATCATCTAATTTGCAAATTAGCAGATTTTAGCTTCAAAAACTGAGGTAAATGTATTGATAAATCATATATAGTTATGTCTTAGGGTATATAGAACTTAGGGTATTAGAGTATATAGAACTTCTACCTAGCAACACTAGGGTTGTTGCATGTTCTCCCTGTGCCTGCATAGGTTTCGCTTGGGTACTCTTGTTTTCTTCCACACTCCAAAGACATGCTGAGAGGTTAACTGGCCCTAGTATGTGTATGTATAAATGTGAGTTAGGGACCATAGATTGTAAGCTTTTTGAGGACAGGGACTGAGGTGAATGTATAAAATAAAGTATAAATATATGTAAAGCGCTGCGTAAATTAACAGTACTATATAGGTACTGGTAATAATAATATATACTGTATAAAATATTTAAAAAGAGAAAGAGAGTTTGGAAAAGTGCTAAAACCGTATTATTTATTTACTGTCTTTATCTTGTCAGGGAGATTTCCCTTCTTTTGCTGTCCCGGAGACACAATGAGAAGTGACAGGAAATCTCTATAAAGTTAGGAAATTACCATTTTTTACAGCTGTCACAGAAACAGATGCCCCAATTGGAAGATTTACCCTTAAGTGTGTTATTGTAACAGTGGTTCTTAACTAACAGGGTTCTAATCTTTTGTTATTCTATCCAAAACGAAGAAAACATTTAGCTGTAAATGCATTTTAACTTGCCTATGAAAATACAAAGTATATTCAAACTTTATGTAAATAAGGGCGCAATGTTAAATAGGTGAAGATCTGTTTTGTAATCCTCAAACTAACCTTCCCTGTGACCCTAATATTAATTCTCACACTAACTTCTCCTTTAATTCTAATGCAAGAGAAGATGAGAACATATGCCCCGTGCATTTCAACCGTTCAGTTAGCCACTGGATACATCACAGGCAAAATCAAAGTATCACTTAAATAAATAAATAAATAAATAAAAACAATTTTAGGATAACCACAGCGCTAATAGAACAAGTATTATGAACACAAAACAATTCTTTTGTATGTCGCTCCAGTAATCTCATTCTCCATTGTCTCTTAGGAGGGCTTAGCCAATGTTTACAAAATCCCTTTCTCATCAATGATTGGATTTAAATTCAGTTTAGGTAAATCCATTAGAAAGATTTGGAGAAAACAATTTTGCACTGGGTGGGTCATATTAAAAAGCCAGTTTTCAGCACTTTTACAGCACTGGTGCAACATGTGCTTATAGCTTTTATAAGAGGCATCTTCATTAGATTAAAGGCTACTGGGGACCTCTCTGTGTAACAACACACATTCATTGGAACCCTTGTTAGTAGTGCTGCAAGTGCATACTGTTATGATTATTTGAAATGTTGGAAGCAGTGGCATGGTGAGGATTTCTGGCAATAATTAAGTGGCATAAGGATAAGGAAAAAAAGTGGATGGGAAATTCAATTGTTTTAGTGTAAATGTCCTTTCTTATGCATCTTTAAAGTCCCTACTCTCATATTGGAAGAACAGTAGAGGGAGAGCTTGGAACAGCATTAAATGAACAGTAAAATCTAGGTGATTTGAAGACCACACTCTCTATGTCACTGTGCTGATCCAGAGGTCTGACGGAGGAAAACTATTGGCAGGGTTTTTAAAGAGAGAAGTTTGAACCTAGTCTGGGTGGAGTTCAGTTTTTCTGTGCAAACATTCTAGATTAATTGCATCATTATTTTTCTAAAGTTTAATTTTATTTTAATTTACTGAAAGATTTACCATCCCATTTAAAAAAAAATATGGTTTATCAAATTTTGTACTATTCTAGTAAAATATCAGATATTCACCAGTAAAAAGAATAAATTATTTGCTAGTGAGTTATATATTTTAAACAACAGCTTCACTTTTGCTACTCTTTAAAATAGACAACCTAACCTAATGTTAAGATTTACCTATACTTTTAGCAATTCGTATGGATGCTAAATCAAATTGATTTCACTTTGCTCAAGCAGTGTGAGAAAGATGGTGTTTATATAATAGTAAAGAAAAAAAGTCCTGAAATGAACAGTTCCCTTCTCCTTGCTTTGACAAGATGTTGACAGAAGTCGCTTTGATGTAGTTTAAAGTCAGGAATTTTCTATCTGTTCTGTTTTTCCCGGGGCTCCATCTATTCAGACATCCTGATCTGTCATTTTGCAACACTTTGTGAAATGCTTGACAGATAACGGTTTTGACAAGTACTGGACATCAGCAGCAATTCAGAATAAGCAGTGTATATTTCTCCAGGTAAAGTGACAAAATGTCTAAAAGCGTAAGAACTGGTGTGCACTCTTCAATCACATCAAATATTAGAAGACTTTATATCTTAATTTTCTACATTTAGCCTACAGATATTGAACTTTAGAAACAAATAGCCTATAGAGGATTACGAAGGTCATTATATGGATAATGTAAACATTTTAATCCTATTCCTTCATATTAAATATCCTTTAATGTTTTTGCCGTAGCAAAAGACATAAACAATGTACGCTAATCCTAAGGTCTGTTAGCTGATGTGATAAGTCTTATATTTGGAGATCATGCTTTATAAGATATCGTTTGTTCATTGTTTGATTTGTTTGGGATGTTTAACATTATTTTGCATCTGTATTCACTCAAGAAACAGCTGTTGAAACTAGAGAGATTGCAAAATGGCACTGC
This sequence comes from Aquarana catesbeiana, assembly GCF_042186555.1. Classification (NCBI taxonomy): domain Eukaryota; kingdom Metazoa; phylum Chordata; class Amphibia; order Anura; family Ranidae; genus Aquarana; species Aquarana catesbeiana. The sequence continues at coordinate 525,154,138 of NC_133328.1, read as the reverse complement.
CTGGAGATGTTCTTGTTCATTCTGCTAAGTTCCTTTTGATGTGATACCTACTGGCAGGGTTGTGTTTTGAATTCAACTTCTTTGACAGCCATCGGCCCCACTGACCAGTGGTTTTGTATTTTGTACAGAGAGAAAGATGAGAAAGAAAAATATTTCTATAATTCAGATTTTTTTTCTTCAACTACGGGATCGAAGGCCCCTGCCAACAGCGATCTAAATCAACACCATGCCAACATGTTCCATAGTCCGAAGGTCACTCAAACATCTGGCCCCACAGTCTTGTTCTTTAAGGTTTGTCACTGGGCAGCATCTGTTTATGGATTCTTTTTCAACCTCTCTTTGATCACTTTGACAGCAAAAAGAAGCTTCCATCACCCTTGATGTGTTAGGATAAAAATATCAGGGCCACGAAACATTGTAAAACTGGTGTGAGATGTAGTTTTTTATTGGTATAATTTTTTTATGCTTTTGGAATACATATCTATCTTTTGCTCCTACTGCCAAATATACTATAAGTGATGAACAAATAGTATATAAATTAAGTTGTTACCAATGACAAAGTTGGACCTTTTGTTCTTTTTTTTGGGTAGGATTTGATCTCACAGGTGTCAAAGCTAGGATGGATCCTTTTGCCCCTGTGGTAGCTGTAAGCTTATGCCAAGGCACAGAGGTTTTGGAGTACCGGGTCTTCTCTAGGGACTCCAACATGAGAGTTTGGATTTCACTGCATGGCACTCATGGGTTAAAATGTAAGGCTTCATTTAAACGTGAGATTGAGGGCAGCAACGCCCGCCAACTGCCCCTCCCTTTAAGCTGCAATGGGGGTGTTTGCATACTGTGGTTGCGCCTCCAGAAAAAGTTTACCTGACATGTAACAATTGGCAGACGGCTGTGTATTCAGGTTTTGTACTGCCCTAGGCCTGACTAAGTTCGTGCACCCCCTAATTTAAATATGACCCATCCCTTCCTGTCAAGGCCACACCCTTTCCTTTTTAAGATCCCCCCTGTCAGGTTAGGCACTTCCTAATGGCTCAGACCCTGGGAACAGTGATGGATAATGGCTGACAGGCTCTCTTACCAGACCCGGTAAAACCGCAACAGTGATCTCTCCGGCTGGACGTTCGCTCACTCTGGGTTGCCCAGGCTGACTCTAGTCAGTAGTGTAGCATGTCTGTACCCTGGCAGTAACTTTATCTTTCTCCCCCTTTGGTGGTGCGGGTACAGTGTGCCGCTCTCTTTGGTGGTGCGGGAACAGCGTGGCTCTCTCTCTGGTGGTGCTGGTACAGCGTGGCTCTCTCTGGTGGTGCGGGTACAGCGTGGCTCCCTCTCTGGTGGTGTGGGTACAGCTTGGCTCTCTGGTGGTGCGGGTACAGCGTGGTGCAGGTACAACATGGCTCTCTCTCTGGTGGTGTGGGTAAAGCTTGGCTCTCTCTCTGGCGGTGTGGGAACAGAGTGGCTCTCTCTCTGGGGTTGTGAGTACAGCGCGTCTCTTTCTCTGGTGGTGCCGGTACAGCGTGGCTCTCTGGTGGTGCAGATACAGCGTGGCTCCCTCTCTGGTGGTGCAGGAACAACGTGTCTCTCTCTGGTGGTGTGGGTACAGCGTGGCTCTCTGGTGGTGCGGGTACAGTGTGGCTCTCTGGTGGTGTGGGTACAGCATGGCTCTCTGGTGGTGCGGGTACAGCACTGCTCCCTCTCTGGAGGCGTGGGAACAACGTGGCTCTCTCTCTGGTGCTGTGGGAACAGTGTTGCTCTCTCTCTGGTGTTGCGGGTACAGCGTAGCTCTCTGGTGGTGCGGGTACAGCGCGGCTCTCTGGTGGTGCGGGTACAGCGTGGCTCTCTGGTGGTGCGAGTACAGCGTGGCTCTGGTGGTCCGGGTACAGCGTGGCTCTCTGGTGGTGTGGGTACAGAGGTACAGTGTGGCTCCCTCTCTGTCTTCCCCCAGCACAGTACTCTCTTTTTCTCCTCCTGTAACACCCCCCTCAGCAGAGTGCATGCATGCTGGGGGCTGTAGCATGATGTCTGTGGACACACTGGGGCCGCCACTCTTCAGGGACAACTTTTCCCATGATGCCCCCCAGAGTCTTCTGATTGGCTCTCTGCTGTGGCCAATCATGGGGAGGGAAACAGCGGGCAGAAAGCTGGGCGGCGGAGTGGCAAAACCAATTAGAGCCTCTCTCTCTATTCTTCTCGGCTGACAGAAAGGGGAGGGGGGGCGAGCTGGGGAGATACACAGACGGCCGGCATCTCACCTCTCCCTGTCACAGCGCTGCTGCTCCATTTCCTAGAGAACTCGGCAGCATCAGAGAACTCCCCCGCTTGCCCCCCTCCCCTATCTGTCAGTAGAAGGGAGAAGAGAGAGGGGCTCTAATTGGTTTTGCTGTGCCGTCGCCCAGCTTCCTGCCCGCTGTTTCCCTCCCCATGATTGGCCACAGCAGAGCGTCATTCAGAGAGAAAATCATGGCTTTACGGGTGGCGGCTTGACGGCTCCTACTTAAACTGCTTTCTGGCCCCCTCCGCAGCCGTGACGCCACTGCACTCCTAAGCTGTATTCTCCTGATGGTGGCCCTGTTGTGCGGGAGGAGGGAGGAGGACATGAGTGCCTTTTTCGTGGGGGGGCGGCTTTTCTGCCGCCCCCCGCAAAGTGCCACCCTAGGCCTTGGCCTTGTTGACCTAGGCAAAAACACAGCACTGGCAGATGGCATGCTTAGGCAGGCCATAGATTGCAGGAAAGAAATGTGCATAATTCCCCCCATCAGCACAGACAGTGCTGACAGGGAAATACCTCCTGCCAAGCAATTATCTGCTCCCGGGAGGGAGCAGGGTCAGGCGGGGGAGCCATCGCCGTGAGAAAACAGTGATTATTGCTAGCGGCTATAGCAGGTGCTAGCAATAATTACAAGTGACTCTGGCAGTCTGGTTAGTTGATCGATCAAGCCTGCCCATACATGGTTCGAATCTCGGCCAGTTTCTGCTGAACCGGCCAACATTCGATGGCTGACCTTACAATTGTCAGCTTTTCTTTATTTATGTCCAAATGTGCCCCTTGTGATCCTTCATCCAGAGTGGGGGTGCTCTAATACAGGAGGTGTGTTACTATTCAGTGCAAAATATTTTACAGCGCACACATACAAGAATGACATTTCCTGCAGGGCTAGTTAAAAACACCTGAACACCTGAACATATTCAAAAAATACGGGGGTTTGGTCACACTATATGGTCATATAGTGCTAAGCCCACTTACTGCGACAAAGTACCCCGAATTAGTGGGTCCTACACTAGTAATAGAATGGAAGATCCTCTGTCTCAACCATGGGAGCTGAACTCCTCTATGTGGGAGAACTGAAAGGGATACATCCTAATCACTGGTGGCCACTAAATAGGAGGTAATGTATTCAGATCACAAGGTGAAAACAGAGGGAAAAAAGCCTAAAAAAGAAAATAAATGCAACCACCACATCTAATGATTGGTAAGCTGCAATATATTACATTTTAGTTTTGGGTCTAATACTGCTTTAATGTAAGTTTTTCATACTTTTTTGAATTCAAGGCTTTAAAAATTAACATCACAATTAGTTTTCTAATTTTGGATAGGAATAGGAAAGACAACATTTCTGTCAGGTTTTTATTTCACACGCTATCCATACAGTGCAACATTTACTGGCATCCAGCACACAGGGCTCTGCTGTAATGGTATGATGTTTATGTTAGAACGTATTTGACTATACTAAGGTTATTCACAGTCTGGCTAGTCCTGTTTTGAGCCATTTGACTCTGGAGGTTGTGTTTGCACAGGTGAACTCTCTCTAATAGAATGTGTACATACAGTATGTATGTGATTTATTTCACTCTTTACTGTCATCTTGAGAAAAGAGTCTACTTTGCCCCCCAAAATATGGATATGTTATGGATTACTGTGCATATTTGTACATTGCCCTTGCAAAACAACCTCTTTAAAATCCTGAGATCGACTGCTTGTGTGCAGGCTCTCTTTTTTACTGGTTGTTGCATGGTGTCACCATTAGCCATACATTACCGAAACTAAAGGATGTGGTGCTGGATGTATTTGTTACAAGAGTTTTGTTTCTATCTGTTGATGCACTGGGGAGATTTTCCTTTACTTTCTGTCCTTGTGATACCTGTACAAGAAATGGGGTTGCTGCAATCACCAGAATGGGAAGACACTTGGGATGTTCTTGTTCTGTTAGCTGGGAACATCAGCTAGTAAGGAACAGATGAACCCTAATTCTTCAAATGGACAAAATTGTGTTTGTTTGTTTTTACTGGATGCTTTCTTCTATAGGAAAACTATTTCTTTCCAGGTGCAAATCTAATGTAAATACAGTGGAAGCTGTCCGTGAAATGGCCTTGTTCATAGGCAATGCCAAGCCATTGATCAGTATGTCAGTGCAGTAATGATCACATTGCTTTGTTAGAAAACAAAGCCATGTTTTGTTTGTTTTTTTTTTTTCTTACAGAGTAACTCCACTTTTATTGAGAAAAACACAAGCCCCTCTGGGTAATCAATGTACATTGCAAACATTTTTAATTAGCTTTGTTGCAGATTTGGAGATTCCTACCTGTTTCTGCTCTCAAGAAACATCTGTTTGTTCTAGTTTCTAGTGTCTTTGACAAGTAATTCTGAATTGAAGTGACGTTTCATTATTCAGCTGATGCTCTTTCAGTGTTCTAATGAGGAAGGCTGCAGTGTCAGCATCCCTTTATAAGTAATTGACTCTTTGGGAGCATCTAACCAAAAATTAAATTTTGGTTGCAGAAGATGCCTATAATCTATTAATCTAACAATTTCTTCCCAGGACTGTATAAAGTACTGTGCAAAGGATGAAGGGGAGCCTGTTTCATGTAGAGGATGGCCATCTTTTCTAGCAACATAGCAGTTAAGTTGTGTCTCTTCTTACTACATTAAATGGTACTAACAATTTCAATAACACAATAGAAAAAAATATTGTGGTTCTCATAAACAATGGCATCTACCATTATAATTCCTAATGGAAAATTGGAAACATTTTGATTTTGGGAACTGATCAGACTATTTTTGTGGGGCCTGGAAAGATTTTCCTTCCTTTGAGACAGGACCCTTTTTTATATCTGGATTAAAATAAAACTTCTGGAGATTGTCTTTGATGGATAAGTGTTATTTTCAAAGTAGTATTTTATATAGGTCTAGATATCTGTGTCTATATATTATTTGTACATAATATGCCTTGGAGAGCATATTAATCAAGACAGTGATTTCCATATGTGGATATTTATACCCAGGAAATGCATAATATACAAAAAAATGTGCTTTTTAAATTGACAGTGTTGCTGAAATAAAACATAAAAACAAGCACACTTGTAAATGAACACACCGACTTGACTTGCCACCCAAAGAATTTCCAAATCCAATAAATTTCTAGGTGTGTCAGATGCCAGCATCTGTCATTGGGCTCTGTGGTTTCTCCCATGTGCCTCTACTTCATTACAGGGTGCACTGCTATCAGTAAAGGAACTTGTATAAAACCTTAATTTGTAAGAAGCCTAATGCCGCGTACATATGACCGGACTTTCCGTCAGAATAGACTCCGATGATCTTTCCGAGGGAGTTCCACTGAAACGGACTTGCCTACACACGATCACACCAAAGTCCAATTGTTTAGAACGCGATGACGTACAATGGGACTAGAAATAGGAAGTTCAATAGCCAGTAGCCAATAGCTGCCCTTGCGTCGTTTTTGGTCCGTTGGAATAGCATACAGACGAGCGGTTTTCCCGATAGGAACTGATTCCGTCGAAAAGATTTGAAACATGTTCTATTTCTAGGTCCGTCAGAATTTTAGAAAGAAAAAAGTCAGATGAAGCCCACACACGATCTAAATGTCCGACGGAATGATTCCGTTGGACCTTTTCTGCCGGAAAGTCCGGTTGTGTGTGCACGGCATTGGTGAACTCTTCTCTGGAGGGTTTTGTGCAGCACACATGTGTGTATCTATCAAGCACCACATTGCATTCAAAATTCCATATGTAGGTGCTTGGAATGGAGATATCAGTGATTTAATGATAAGCAAATTAGCATAGGTTTGGTTTGCAGGAAGATCTGCAAACCCAGCCTTAATTTCATGAACTCCAAACATGATACCTTAACCCCTTTTTTCAAGGCCAGCTAGCAATATTTTGATTAAAGAAGGGCACTGCCATGGGGTTAAAGAAGGGTACTGCCATGGGGTTAAAGAAGGGTACTGCCATGTAGTGATGCAAAAAAAAAAAAAATACTGTTAAGCAGGGAACTTTTGGTGATGGCTTAAACTTGCACATGAAGGGGCATACCTGTAGGATGCACAAAATCAAAAGTGGCAATAAAATAGAAACTATTGCTGTTAAAAGACAGATCCTTCCCAATCAGTAAACAAAGGGTCAGGGGAAACCCAGGTTGCATCAATGACAGCACATGCATGTTAAATGACATCAGCGAGCATCACTGGCTGATTTGTTGACATTCAGCACCCAGCTGGGGAGCTGTTATTTTCATGCAGAGACAAGCAGGAGAGGATCATCTGCACAGGTCATTGTGTTTGTATCGGTGCTGTTCTGCATGACTGATGATAGATCTACATTGATGGATGGCATGACTGATGATGGATTTACACCATGGGACATTTTCTTAGTGTCTTGGTGAAGGTGCATTTATTTACATTTTCCCTTTTTTTGTCAATGAGTACTAAGTGGTACCTCTTACTCATTCATATGTGGTTGGGTGGATATTTGGGAGCTCAATTTTATCTAAAGGGGGCTTCCAGATTCTGATAAGTTACCCCCCCCCCCAGAAATGTGGGGATGAAGAAATGTCCAGATTGGGGAAATGGTTTCTTTTTTGGGGTGAGCCCACTGATGAGGTACTCAAGCTGAGGGCAGGTGGCTTGGTATGGTTCTGGAGAGGGGATTGGCTTCCCCTCCCTTTCCTGGCTAGCCAGTCTTTTTTTTGCCTGGGGTCCCTCTCTAAATGCATACCAGGCCTTTATCAGGGCTAATAGTCTAGCATGGATTTGGGGGGGAAGGTGCACATTATATTTAGTTTTTTTGTTTTGCATGGGGCACCCCTTAAAATCCATTATAGACCCTTGTCCAGCAAAAGGGTTCAACATGAATTTTGGGAGACCCCATGCATTTTTTTCTGCAGGGCATGTGGCCTAATATGTTTTAGGAGGGTTGGACCACTGTCAAAATCAAGACCAGATGTTTATCATTGATAAGTATCTGGAATAGATTTAGAAGGGGGCACAAGGCAACAAAAAGGTGTTGAGTCCCCAAAGAAAACATATTAGACCCTTATCCAGGCATGAAGCCTGACTGGCCAGGAAATGGAGAGGCAGTGAGCAGGCAAACCCTCATCTGAACCATACTAGGTCAAATGAGCTCAAAATGGGTAGGTTCCCACGAGTAAGGCACCATGTCCCAAGTGAATGTGGGATCTATGGGATGACTTATTGGAATCTGGAAGCCCTTTTACAATAATAGAAAAACTACAATACAGAGTAGGACTTGTAAGATGCTGGGAACCCCCCCCCCAGAATAAATGTCAATATATAGTTGAGGATAAAAAAAGTTTTTATTACAAAAATAGTAAAAGTGACACAAAAGACATACTAGGGGTATAACCCCTTAAAAGCATGAATTGTTGTTCCTACACATAGTATTGAAACCACATCAAACACCCCTGAAAATTGAGTTTCTATTCTCGCATATAGTATCATACAGAAAAGACAAATCATATAAATATAATTGACATTATAGATCTAACATACAGTAAGTTACAGCAGGGAAGGGAGACTCGTTCTGACGTGTTTCGCCTGTATTGGCTTCCTAAGGGGTTCAAAGGATATGTGTGGTTTAGAACAACTGGAAAGAAAACATATATATATATACACATAATATCCAATTTCATATACAATAAACACATAAAAATTCATAGAAATTTGTTATTTTGTTCACAAACTAAAAATTATTATGAGAGCAGAGCATTTAGCGATATCAAGAAAGATGAATGTACTCCTCACTCCGACCTAGTCAAGAATGCCAAGAAGTGCGCAGATGTTGACAAGATGGGCCCTATCTCCAGGCCACAAGCAACAACCCCAGGGATAGGAAGCGGATGCCCAATAGGGAAGACTTGTCTGGTCAAAGGCCCAAGAATTTATGCTGATAAAAAAGCAAAGTAACACAAAAAGCAGAACATAACTACATGTCTATCTCTTCAATCCTGAGTAGCCATACAACATATATCAAACAAGGAGAGAGTCCAGACCATAGGCGCTGCCCATAAAGAAACCACATAACAGTGTACTTACATGTGTCTACTAAGTCTGCCCGCAAATAACAGTGCGACACCTCAACAGATAGATAGATCATCCCTTATGTATAGATGGCCCAAAAGTTCCAAAGAGGAATCTATTAAGAACATATGCAAAAGGCAAGTAACCAGTTACAGGGGTCCATGCCACAAATACCATGTAGATAAGGCCATAGCTAAACACAAATGTACCTGCAACTAAAAAGGAGCAGACACTGAGGGGTTGCCACGCTAACATAAGGACCGAAAGTACATGCCACTATACGGAACGTCTCAAGAGGTACATATTAGTGTTCACCATAAACAGGTGAAATTTGCGCCAAAATGCTGTGTTTGCAGCACCGCCCCCAGCCCTGGCTTCATAAGATGCTGCACCAGCGACAGAATGTGCTACTGTGCATGCGCTGGCCAGCCGTACATCACGCATGCGCCAATTCTTTGCACATGTACGGTAATGGCGGGATGTGCGGTAGTGGCTGCACACTGCTCCCACATCCACTCAATCCTGCCCCATCCACCAGAGACAGACAAAAGGAGATGTGTAGGAACAACATTTCATGCTTTTAAGGGGTTATACCCCTAGTATGTCTTTTGTGTCTCTTTTACTATTTTTGTAATCAAAACTTTTTTATCCTCAACTATGTATTGACATTTACTCTGAGAGGGGGTTCCCAGCACCTTAAGAGTCCCACTCTGTATTGTATTTTTTCTAGTCTTTTTTAGGGATGTGGTGCTGTTTCTTACAACCAAACTCATTTATTTCTTAAACTTCCTTTTGGAATAATATCTGGGTCCCCCTATATGAATTAAAATGTGTACATAGTACCCCTTGTTAGTCATAACAAAACAAATGTAAATAAATAAACCCACAACATGACAAATTCCTTTTGTTGATAAAAGAAAGCACAAAAGTTTCACAGTGCAAATATATAATCAATCACGTTGTCTAGAGCTGTAGATCAATTTCCAATTACAATGAATTATGCCCCCATGACCCACATGCACAATACCAATGGCCCATGCACGAGGACATTCAACCACCAGATTTTTGCCACAAATGACAGCTCCACTCCCGGCAGCTGAATATCATCCAACCAGCTGGAAATGCTGGCTGGCATCTTTTTTCCATGCTGCTTAGTTTTTGTTTGATTTCAGTTGTGATTTTTCTACTTTTTCAAGTATGTTGACTACTTGCATTGGCAATAATATATGGATGTTTAAAGTATATCAGTTATGCTGTGTACACACGAGCGAACTTTCGGTGGACTGAACTGCGAAGGACTTTTTGACAGACTTTCAACGGAGTTCCGACGGAGTTCCGACGCAACGAACTTGCCTACACACGATCACACCAAAGTCCGACTGTTTCGAACGTGATGATGTACGACCGGACTAGAATAAGGAAGTTCATAGCCAGTAGCCAATAGCTGCCCTTGCGACGTTGTTTGTCCGTCGGACTAGCATACCGCCGAACAGATTTTTCTACTGGACTCGAGTCCGTCATAAAGATTTGAAACATGTTCTATTTCTAAAGTCCGTCTGATTTTTCGACAGCAAAGGTCCGATGAAGCCCACACACGATCGAATTGTCCGGCGGATTCGTTCCGTCGGACCTTTGCTGTCGAAAAGTCCGGTCGTGTGTACACGGCATAAGTGTATGTTTAATTAGGCGTGCTTAGTGAAAGCATTCTGTACATAGGTCCTCACAAGCCCTCCTGGGATCCAATGCAGTTTATCCCTGTTCGTTTTTTTTTATTATTATTTCTTCGGTAAATCAAGCCCGAAGGCTCCTGAGGGCAGAAAAATAAAAGTTTATTACTTTTAGGCCTTAAATTATGATTTACTTTGGGCACAGCTTAGAGGGTCTGTGTTTTTGGGTTTAAGTGTCATGTTCAAGGTGTAGAATTGAAGAGGGGTGAATGGTAAGGGTTTAGATGATATATTCAGATAAGAAAGGATTAACTGTTGAAGGGAGCTTTAGTGCAGGAGACAATTGTTTTTAATTACTATCAGGGGAGCTACAGAGTTTCCAAAGCTAGGAGCATTGAAAATACCAGTGCCAGGTCTACGTGCCTTGAAATGAAATATAACTTTGTTTCAATTTGTTAGACGACAAAAAGGCAGGCATATACGGTAATCATCCTCATGTTGCACTTATACTAAGCAAGGCAGTGTTCCTGTTTATATTCTTAGAAAATATAATTTGCAGCTGTCAAAACTTGTACTTGCACTAGTTTTTGTATAGTGCTCTGACAGATTGTTATGAGTTCAAGGCAGATATAAAAAACAAAGTTTAATCCCGTTAAATCTTAATTTAAAACAAAGTTTATTTTCTTATTTTGTCAAACTTTGAGCATAAATACCTAGAGCTCCAAATATCATCTTCCTTTAATATCCTGGAAAATGGCATTTAGATTAGAACTTATTTTTATATTGCTGTCAGTCTAACATGAGGAACAAGCTTACAGGAGTAGCAAAAAACAACGGGTGACCTAATAAGTTTTCTGCTTCCTTTTTATTGCCTAGTCACTCCTTGGTGTTAGCCCTGGACTGGGGTTTGTGTGTAGTGTGTTGTGCAGGTAGGTCACAGTCCTGCCTATGCTGTCTGACAAGGTTGACTGGATAACGAGACATGTTTGTAAGCATGGTCCAGAATAAAAATGCTTTTATATGATACATAATATTTTCATGAAAGGTTTACGGTGTGACAATAAATGGACGTGAACTTTGAGGGGGAAATCTATCTTATTTGCATACAGACTAAGTGAGGAAATAAGGGAAGAAGTAAGTGAGGAGTGGGTATTTGCGTACATTTGTGTGTATGTGCTTAAATTGAACACTTTGATGAACTATAAATCACAAATCATGCATTTCAGACTAATGTTAGTATTAAACCTCGTACACAAGATCGGACTTTCCGACAACAAAACCGCAGACTTTTGTTCGAAGGTCTTGCATACACACGGTCACACAAATGTTGGCCAACAATTATGAACGTAGTAACGTACAAGACGCACATGATATCTTTATTATGAACGCTAGTTTTACAAGATCGACCGCTTCCGGCTCGTCCTTGCTTCCGAGCATTTGTCTTTGTACTTTGGACTTTTGTCCGACGGACTTCTGTACACATGATTGGAAAGTCGGACAACAAAGATTTGTTGGCGGAAAATTTGAGAACATGCTAGCCAACCTTTGTTGGTGGAAAGTCCGACAACAAATGTCCGAAGGAGCATACACACGGTCGGACTTTCAGCCAACAAGCTCACGTCCAACATTTCCCGTCGGAAAATCCGATCGTGTGTACGCGGCATAAGGGAACGTATATGCTAAACTTTGTACTCCTAGTAAGTGAATGTAAAATATTTAAAATTAGTTCTCCAAAAGATTTTAATAAAGCAATAATTTGTCGATGACCTTGAGGATAAGCAAATATTGTCTAAACACAAGAGGCATGCACTGAATATTCTTAATGAATCTTGGTGTTTTAGTTTGCTTTGTCTATTCCAAGTCTGTACAGTAATCCAGTGTGTAACTTTGCCTTAGTAATAAAGGCCAGTCACCGCTGCTCTTTCCTTATGCAGGGTGACTGGTCTTGTCTCCTGCTGAAGTATTCTGCAGGCAGCCTGTTGTGGTAGGACCTGTTGGGTTTCTCCCACAACTCTGTTCATTACACAGGCTATGTATAGCACAATTATGATATCCCTGCTATTATTACAAGGTAGTAACTTGATTTACCAAGGTATTTAAAAGTTTAAAGTTTAAAGTTTTTGTGTCTCTAGTTTAACTTTGGGCACTTACACTGAACTTACGTTGGGGGACTTTAAACCTTTTGACTGGGTCCCTGCCACACTGACATCTAGTATATTCAACTCAGAGGTTTTTACAACCTTTATGTCCTCCTTTCATAAAGATCATACATCTTTGAGGCTTTCTGTCTTAAAAGGCATTGGCTTATTCATAGCATCTATTTGCTCTACAATGCCAGACTCACAATTTTATACTGCACTTGTCCTTTGTCCTACATTCTTATAGAAAGAATTAGGATGCTAATTCACAGAACGGATGGTACTGATCTCTGTACACCCTGCATAAGATTTTTTTTATTGGTTTTAGACCATTGTTCGTGGTATGACACTGACAGGGAACCATGCTATGTGTGGTAGAGCATTAAGCATAAAAACATTTTAGGATGACATCCTTGATAAAAAAAAAAAAATAATCAAGTACTAGTAATAGAATATAGAATTCTACTCAGATCTTTCTCATATCAATTATACCAGCGTTAATCTCTAATGTAAATACAGGTGTACTAATATTTTTTTATTGCATGTCTGTGCAGACACCCTAAAGTACTGGAGATGAATTTGGTCCCCACATGGTGTGCATGGACAGTTGACTGATCAAATGTAGGACAGAATTCTCTAATTATGTAAGCAATGCCTGTACACCGCCTCCTAGCTTAATAGCCTTTGACTTTGGTAACACAATGGTAAAATAATGATTACCACTTTCAGCATCTCTTCCTTTCCCTTTTTTATTTCTTCGTCCTTCACTCATATTGTTGTTACTTTTTCTAATAATATTCCTCTCTCTCTCTGTCACCCTTTATGGAAGATTGGCTGGGATCTTAGCCTTGTATCCCTTTCTCAGTTCCTAACAACCCAAAAATTAGTATAGAAAAAACGTCAGCAGTTGCAAATGATGTACAAACTCATTCTATGGTTGATAGGTTCTAAAATTTTTGTACATACTGTACTTTATGTATATGATGTGTAGCCAGGGTATGTGTCAATTCCCTTTATCTTCTCTAACTATTAAAAAAAAAAAAAAAAACTCATACAATAAATATTTAACCTCCTAATTACAATCAATTTACAATATATAAATTACAACTTACAATATCAGATGCTAAATATATTGTTTACTTTTTATTTTTTTTATAAGCTAAACTATGTAATGGCATTATACTTTTTTCTTTGAAAAGTTACTTTTCCAACAATGACACTTCCTGAGAATTTTGATGTGATTCACAGTGATAAAGTCGCTTCTGCCTACAAGTTAGTGACTGCTAACATAGACTTTCAGTGCCTCTAATTGTTGAATGGTCCAAAAAAACATTGTTCACAAAATATAAACGTCATCTGTGCTTTAACAATTGTGAACATTGACAGGTATTGCTTCAGCCTATTTAGATCTTGAAGTAGACAAACCTTAAGGGGTTCTACGCTCCTGGTTCAAACTCGGGAATATTTAAATCTTACAATATACTTTTGGAAGCCATGTGAGCTGTTTTGACGTGTTCATAATAATTTTTTTGTTTTGCATTTGTCCCAATAAATTGACATTTATAAACTTAGGCATTGCCTCCTTCTACGTTGTCACTGCCTGTGATCTCTTGATTTGAAATATTCTGCCAGTAAATATTTTTTTCTCCTGGGAAATCAAATTGAGCTTTAAATCAACTACATTTATGGAATGTCCATGCCAGCATTGTGAAATGAACACATTTCTGTCTGACAAGCTGTATTTTTTAGGCCAAGAGCAGACACATTTGCTTTGTTCTTCAATCATATTCACTGAGAAATTTTGAAATCACTGTATTGGCAGTGCTGGCATGAGACAGCGTTGAGACTCTCTTATGTACTTATTTAAAGCTGAACTCCAGGCAGATAGAAAAGATACAAATTGATGCAGATCTGTAATCAATAATACATTATTAAAGTGGTACTATACTTCCAATCCCACCCCTCCAGCAATGTGATGCTGTGAGCTTCCTTGCTGGCTGCCAACATGTTTGCCCAGCCTTCTTCCTGATATAGGATCTTTTGCCATCTGGATTAGCTGTGTGACGATGACTTAACTATGGCGCATGCTGTAGTTCAGAGAACAGTGTACCGAAGATTGTGCACAGGCAGGTAGGGATTAGTTATTGCAAATTATAATTGCACATTTTCAGTTTTTCAGTTAAACTTTCAGTTTAAGTTTACTTTTCTAACTACAAGCTGTGTAAGTGCCTAAGTTTTATTTTGTATCAGACTCTTGCAGTAAAAATCAGATCTCAGACTTGGACAAAAAGGAGCAGGACAAAGAGTCAATCAGTTTAGCTGAAGCCATGGATTATGCTGATGGGAGGAGAGAGCAGAGTGACAGAAAGATGACCTCATTTGTCTACTGCTTCTCATTTTACTGTCCAGTCACAAACTGGGGGTGGAGAGGGCTCCATATTTAGAATGTTTTTTTTGGGGGGGAGGTACTTGATTTTGACAGGTACCTGCTTCCACTTCTAGTAGGATCGCCAAGGAGACTTGAGCAGAAGTCCTCCCCCCTCCTTCCCCCACAGCCTCTTGGGACATGTCCCAGGAGACTGTGGGACCATTCACGAGGCACATCGCTGCTGTAAAGCCATAAGGAGTTACAATCAGCTGTTCAAAATTAAGATGCCGGCACCTGGACTCTAAGACCGGCAAAGAGCCCGGTCAGGTGAGGACATCGCTGGATCCTGGAACAGGTACGTTTGTATTTTTTTAAGAGTCAGCAGCTATAGTATTTGTAGCTGTTAACTTTTACATTTTTATTTACAGGGTGAAGATCCTCTTTAATAGGGATGGGCCGAACAGACCCCTGTTCGGTTCGCAACAGAACCTTCCAACACTGCGAAAGTTCGGACCCGAATATCGAACCCCATTAAAGTCAATGGAACCCAAACGTCAAAAATCAAAAGTGCCCATTTTTAAGGCTTATATGCAAGTAATTGGACATACAATGGTTATAGGGGCCAGGGTCCTGCCCTGGGGGACATGTATTAATAAAAAAAAAAGTTTGTGAAAAACGTCATTTTTAAATGAGCAGTGATTTTTTGATTTTTAAAGTGAAAGCATAAAAATGAAAAATCCTTCCAATATAGTGCCTGCAGGGCCCCCTTAGTCTACCTGTAAAGTGGCAGATCTGTACCATGTCTAGAATCTGCTGCAGCAATAATTGCATTTATAAAGCCCAAAAAAAAGAAATTTTCCCTGCGAGCTGCCTTTATTTTGCTCAGCAACAGCTGGGGAGCCAGTGTCTTTGATGAGGCCACAATGTAGTGCACTGGGAACAAGATTAGAGATTTTTTGGATACATTCTGGTGTAACTTTGACTTTGGATAGAAATAACGGGTGTGTGAAAATTGGTCTTTGGGTGTCGGTGGCGCCTTCCCACCGTAACCCTATAGGGTTTTATATATATATATATATATATATATATATATATATATATATATTTAGGGTTATATATCTTGATAGGGTTATATATCTTGATGAAAGCAAGAATTGCCTTTGCTGTAAAAAAAATTATATGATATGCACCTGTCAAACAGGTGCAGAAAAATTGGTCTTTGAGGTGTTAATTGTGCCCATGAAACCTATATCAAAAACATTCTTCCAGATGAAATGATTGAACACCCTCAAAGCTAGGCAGCCTCAAAGTCCTGCAGAGATTCCACATCCCAAAAAGACTTAATCAGTGACATCGGCATTAAGGGCTTCATAGCTGGTAATCCAGGACTGATTCATTGTAATAAAAGTCAAACGGTCCACAGAGTCTGTGGACAGATGCGTTCTATGATCAGTAACGAAACCTCCTGCAGCACTGAATGCCCATTATGAAAGCATGCTGGATGCAGGGCAGCCCAACAAATCAATAGCATACTGGGCAAGTTCTAGCCAGTGGTCTATTCTCATGACCCAGTAAATCAGTGGATCGTCAGCTGGAAAGCTCTCTTTGGCCCTGAGGAAATCGTCCACCATGTGATGCAAACACTGTCGATGGGATGTGGAAGCTGACAGCCCTGGGTGTCAAGGACTAAAAAAATTCCAAAATGCCTCACTTAGGCGGACACCTTAACAACTACGTTTTCCATGACACTGTAACCTACTGGAGTCAGGAAAAAAATGTTCAATAAAATCCTCTTTAACGTGTCCTCAAGAGATTTTATCTTCTGTACTATCCGTGGGGACAGAATGAGTTCTGAGACCTTCCCCTTATAACGGTGGTCAAGGAGGGTTGCCAACCAGTAATCATCCTTCCCCTTTATGCCACATATTCTTGGGTCTTTTTGCAGGCTTTGAAGCATAAGGTTGCCCATGCGGCTCAAATTTGCCGAGGCTTGAGAAGCAGACTCCTCGGGGTCACTCAGGATGACAGCATCTGGAACTTCCTCCTCTCAGCCACATACTACTCCCAAGGGTCCTGGGGTTGCAAAGCTATTGCTTGCAGACTGACGCATGTCTTTTTCTTCTTCAAAGACTCTTCTGGACAGCTTTAGCACATCTTGCAACCCTGGGTTACGTATTTAGGAAACACTGCACCACCAAATTGAGGACATGTGCCAGGCATGGCACATGTGTCAATTTTCCCTGTCTAAGGGCAGACAGGAGGTTTGAGCCATTATCGCACACCACCATTCCTGACTCCAGCTGGCTTGGTGTTCACCACCTCTGGGCCTGTCCCTGCAGAGCTGCAAGAATCTCTTCTCCTGTGTGGTTCCTGTCCCCTAAACACACCAGCTAAAGCACCTTTTGGCACCTCTGGGAATAGCCCTTTGAATGCTTAGGGGGTACCTGATGTTCATAGGACAATTCTGCAGAGGTGGGCATGGAGGTGGGGGAGGAGGAGGAGAGGGAAGAGGGGGTAGAGCTCACAGGTCTGGCATCATTACCACCAGCTGTATGGGGATGTGGGGGCACAACAAGCTGCAGCACCGAGCCCTGTCCTGCATCCTGTCGGGTTGCAAGCAGCATTACCCAGTGTGCTGTGAACAAAATATATTGTCTCTGCCCATGCTTGCTGTACCACGTGTCAGCGGTAAGGTGGATTTTACGTTTGACTGCCTTGCCCAACGATGCCAGAACATTCCCTTCCACGTGATGGTAGAGAGATGGAACAGCCTTACGTGAAAAGTAGTAGCGACTGGGAACCTGCCATTGTGGTACAGCACATTGTGTGAGTTCACGGAGGGGGGCAGAATCCACCAGGCTGAAAGGCAAAAGTTGGAGAGCCAACAGCTTTGTCAAGCTTGCATTTAGACAATGGGCATGTGGGTGGCAGGGACTGTCATTTATTTTTCCGCTGCAGCAGATGGGGCAGAGAAATTTGCCGGCTACAGTTTATAGCTGGTGGTTTGCTGCTGGCAGATGTGCTACTAGGACCCGGGACACCCTGTGCTATACCATCATCCCTGTCAGCGGAGGCTGCTGAGAGGTAATGACTAGGTATAGCAGGGGCAGACTGAAGTGGGTAAGGAGGAGGAGGAGGGACAGATTTGTGCCCCTTTGGTGTGGCTTTTAGGTGCTCTTGCCAACAGGCTGAGTGATTGGACATTAAATGCTTTGTTAAGCATGTGTTACCCAAATGGTTGGTGTTTTTACCACGTTTGATGTGCCTGAGATACAGTTTGCAGATAGCAACAGTGCGATCTGCTGCAGATGTGCTAAAAAAAGGCCCAGACAGCTAAGCTTTGGGGAGTAGGCCAGGAGATAACTGCTGCAGAATGTGATGGAATAGGGTGGCTGCTCTCTACTCTTTTTGATGTCAGCCTCCTTGGGGTTGTGCTGCCTCACCTTCAGTTTCCTCCTCTGCTCTATCTGGCACCCAAGTCGCATCACTGACCTCATCATCATCATCATCTCCATCTCCTCCATCTTCATCATTACCACTGGAGACAACGTGGCAATATGCTGTGGCTTGAGGAACATGAATGCCAGTTTGTTCCTTCCTCTCTCTAGGCTCAAGTTCCTGTCATCCTCAACCTCAGAACCAACATCTGAATCCAGTAATGGCTGGGCATCATCAAGGAGCAAGTGGCTTAGTAAGCCAGTCCATCACCTCCTCTGCATGCTGTGGCTGTATAGCATGGGCAAACTCACTAAACAGAGGAAATGATGCCCCGCCTGAGCACTGACCACCATGTCCACCTTTGCCTGTGGACACATTTGTTGCTGGCCCCCTTACAATGCCAAGGGAATTTCTGCCTCTCCTTGTTGTCCTCCCAGACATTATTGGGAGGGAGCGGTGCTTATAAGCAAATGAAAAAAGAAGTGGAAATCTGTACGTAGATGCACTTTAATCAATGTAAAGAGGTCTTTGGTGCATTTTAATTTGAGTACTCACACTACACAGACACACTCGACGGATATACTATAATATACTGCAATATAGTGTGCCAAACATACAGTGACGCACAGAACTATATGGAGTTAAACTGGCAGTAATGCACACAATACTATATGGCGTTAAACTGGCAGTAACACACACAAAAGTAAATTATGTTAAACTGGTAGTAACGCACAAAACTATATGGTGTTAAACTGGCAGTAACACACACAGAACCATATGGCATTAAACTGGCAGTAACGCACACAAAACTATATGGCAGTAAACTGGCAGTAACGCACACAGAACTATATGGTATTAAACTGGCAGTAACACACACAAAACTATATAGCATTAAACTGGCAGTAACGCACACAGAAGTACCGTAAATGGTGTTAAACTCTCAGTAACGCAGAAAACTATATGGCGTTAAACTGGCAGTAACGCACACAGAACTATATGGCGCTAAACTGGCAGTAATGCACACAGAACTATATGGCGTTAAACTGGCACTAATGCACACAAAACTATATGGCGTTAAACTGGCAGTAACGCACAAAGAACTATATGGCGTTAAACTGGAAGTAACTCACACAAAACTATATGGCGCTAAACTGGCAGTAACACACATAGAAGTAAATGGTGTTAAACTGGCAGTAAAGCACACAGAAGTAAATGGCATTAAACTGGCAGTAATGCAATCAAATAGACGGTGTTCAACCGTCACTACACTGACGCTATCTGAACTGTCCTTACTCTAGCTATACACTACACTGAAACTATATGAGCTGTCCCTACTCTACACTAATGTATGTATGGATGACATGGTCTCACTACACTACAGTCAAACTACCTGAGCTGTCCCTACTGTAGCTGCACACTATGCAAACCTGAATGATGGTCCTCCTCACTACACTCACACTATCCCTAGACTGACAATAAACTAATATTCTACACTGACAATTGAAGCAAAATAGCACAGTATCACACACTAACTAACTAATAACACTGAACAGAGCCCTGTTCTATCTCTCTCCACGCTGAAATAACACTGAAAATGGCTGCCATTGAAAGAATACTTTTATACTGTGGGTCAGGAATGAGCCATGATTGGATAAAGTCATGATGACAGTGTCCAATCATGACTCTGACAGTGCTCTGTGCCCTGATTGGCTGAAGATTTCACTGCTTCAGCCAATCAGGGCTTGCAATGCACCGTTCAGCATTGTGGTCGGTTCGGGGGGGGGCCAACAAACGGTCAAACGACCCGTTTGTTCAGATTTTCACCGAATGACCGAACAATGAAAGTTTGGCCCAAACTTATACTCAGGCCGAACCGTTCGCCCATCCCTACTCTTTAAGTTATTTTTGAATATTGAATTTGTATGTTGAATACTTGGAGTGTATATTCACTATGTTTTAACTGACAAAACATTTCGCGGAGGTAATGTTTATGTATTGTTACTAAATGGTGAGATAAGATAGGTGTAATTGATGAAAGATTTAGTTTTGAGTTGGTATTTAAGGCAATAGTAGGAGGTCATAGGATCAAACCTCTGATGCTACAAAAAGATTTGTGATGAAACACGTTGGGTGGAGCGACGTGCTGACGTCACTGCATTTGCCCAAATCCCAGAAGAAAGGGCTGTTATACAGAGCCGGCCAGCTTATATCCATGAATGTTTTTATGCTACATTTTGTAAGTGCAATCTTTATTTTACTAATGAATGTTTAAAAGATCTTATGCTATGGAAGCTTTATCTCTTTGGAGTTTCATGTGAACGAGTTTCCTCACAAGTGGCGGGTACCGTTCCCTTCAGCCTAATCCCCTTGAATGGACAGAGGCCTTGGCTGGGTTTAAAGCCACAAGTGAGAGAGACCTTCCATAACAGGAGGTCAAAATTAGCTGGTGAGCGGCCAATCTATGAGGTGGAGACATTTTCACTTGTGATCACACAATTCAGGTGAGGGATAGTGCACTTTGTGACTGTTTGGACTTCGGGTTATCACCCTTTGGACTCTTTTTTGTTTTTTGTTTCTGTTTTTCCTTTCAATATTAAAGTGCAACTCTATTTGGACTATATAGTTTAAAGATTGGGTTGTATTCCTGGATAGCAGATCTCCAAGACAGCTACCATGTTGTTCTTATTTAGGGTAGGGAAGTACTACAACACACAAGAAAAGACAGGGGAGCTGCTAAGAATATCATTAAACTTAAATTCAAGCACCCACTGAATAATTCTCATCTTTAAATGTGGATGGGAAAACACACATTTGTAACAGCAACAAACTAGGATTTCAAAAAGGATTCACTGAAGCTGACAGACGTATCCTTGTGGAGATCCATAAATCTTCTGTGGTGGTGTTGCTGTTAAATAAGATGCACAGTCTTTAAATGTAACAATTTGGTTACAGGGTAACAAACTCGCAAGGAAAAGCTTATCTGAGCTACTGGCTGTGTACACAAATCATCACTGCTACAGTACTTTTACATTGATGTCTTTGAGTCGAAATTATTCTACAAGGATGGAACACGTCATCATCTCTGTGATGAATAGAGTAGTAGAGTAGAGTGTTTTAATATTTTTATTTTATTAAAGTCAAAATTTTCTAGTGCAAACCTCACCTGTCTTCTCTACGCATTTCAGCTTGGTCTGGTAGTTCACTATCCAGCACCCAATGCTAGCTAACAGTCCTTCACTATGCTGTTCCACTTAATTACTTTATGTTAGTTTTAAATACACTTTTCACAGGACCTTGTCGCTGTCATTCTCATTGCTATACATTCCATTCATTCTTTTTAAATAGTACCACTTCCTTGCTGGAAACTACATTCAAGATTGCTACTGCTGTGCTAGGCTTACGTTACACCGTGTCCTCTCCCTCATAGCACTATACATACCTGTTTGCAAATCCATTCCTCTTGGCATATCCCTTCCATATAGTTCTAAATTTTTTCCTAACTACCATTATTGTTACACATTTCTGCCATCCCTCCTTCTCCAAGCTTTTTGTTACTAGTTCATTCCTTAACTGTCCCCAACTGCACAATACTCCACTCCAGCCCACTCAGCTCATTTACCTTCTTGTTTAGCCTTCATAAGGCCTCATTCACACAGAGAAAAATGTGTTAGCTGCAGCAATAATCTATCAGATTCCTGCTGCTGGAGTTTCAGGTGAATGCAGTTACAAAGCAATGACAGGTTGACAACAGCTGCAGCTGTCCACTGGTATTTGAATGCAAGACCCCTTTCACACTTGGGCAGTTTTCAGGTTCTTTAGCGCTGGAAATAGCCTCTGCTAAGCGCCTGAAAAACGTCTCCCATTGACTTTTCACACAGTGTGACTTTTGGAACAATTTATACGTAAGCATTCCAGGGAGATACACATCTTGTTTCCCCTGCCCCCTACCTTCTTTCTTACTATCTGGGCAAAACATTAGATCCTATTTGGTACCTTTTTTCATTTTTTTCAGATATGCTATGCGTTTTCTCCCGATGAGTGGCATCCGGCCACGAAACACGCCGAGCCTATCATTGTCATCATGTTTCCAACACATAGCTTGACCTCAACTGTGATTCATTTGCATCCTATAACCCATTTGTATCCATTACTCAATAAGCATTTGGCTTTTATACTAGTTACTTCCATGGGATATTATGCGATTTCAGATGAGTGCATGTATATACAGTATATATATGAATTCCTCTTTTTTCTATACCATCGCCTTGTATATAGATAAAATACTCATGTTCAACCATGTATCACATGTTTATGAGGTATGCTTTGTTTATATGCCTATCAAACATTTTTACAATTTCTCCTACCACGTGTCTTGTGCCTCATTCAAAGTCCCAAAACCCCTTTGCTTTCCATGTGTGATTACATTAACAGACCGGTGGACAGCTGTGTCTGTTGTTTCTTTGTAATAGGTTAATAAGCCTCAACTATTTGCATCCACCTGTGAATCCTGTTGCAAGAATCTGCTGGATTCTTGCTGTAGCTAGCAGATTTTTGCACTGTGAATGAGACCCAAGACCTTGTTCACATGGGGCATTTTAATCTGTGTACCTTGCAAAGCTTTGTTTTACTGGCATGGGGATGGTACAATACCTTTGCAATCCCCATACCAGTAAACCACAGAGGTCTTAAGTCTCATTCACACTGCAGAAATTGTGTGCACCCCTATGACGGCAGTCCCATTGCTGTCTATTGGGACTCAGCGGCTGCACGGACACAGCAGCTGCTCCCAATGTGAAATCCGGTAGGGTTTACAGCCCCAAATGCACTCTGGGTTTAAACTTTTTAGCTCTACAGCCAGACAGGTCATCCTTATGTCTAGGTCCACTCTTGTGCAAGCAGCTGCAGTTGCGGGACAGCCGGTAAAACTCACCTGTTCCCACATCCGCCACCCCCTGCAGCAACTGTGTTGCTCATTTGCATTTATTCTTAATGACATCCCAATGCATCAGAAACCGAAGTGAGTTTTCGGTTACTGGAAATCGAAAGGTGCAAAAGCGCCATGTGATTTCACTCCGTCTGCATTTTAAAAAAGGTGCAGGAACCTTTTTAATGCATGAAACGCAGGCACAGCAGCCCATTCAAATGTATGGGCTACTATGTCCATGCAAACGCGGCTTGTAGAGCCGCTCAGATGTGAACCTAGCCTATGAGTATAGTTAAAGGGGTTGTAAACCCTCCCAGTTTTTCACCTCAATGCATTCTATGCAGGGACCCCAGAAGAGCAGGACCGGGGCCACTCTGTGCTTAACCAACTGCACAGTGTAGATAAGTTTGACATGTTTGTTATTTTAAAGGAAAAAAAAAGGAACCTTTAGTGTCCCTTTAACCGTTACATATTGTTACATATACTGTTTAAATATTGATTGAAATATTTCTGGGCACAAGAAGGAGAAAAGGAAGATGGCTCAACATATGATCTTGCACACAGGCCCACTGCATTCTGAAATTGTCCCTGGATTGTTGAACCTATTGATTTCTTCAGCTCCACCTTTTGAAACAATACCCAGCTTTTCAATTAGAGATCTTTTTTGATTCCAGATTTTCTCTTCTGGTAACAAAAGGCATTGCAAAAATGTCAATGCCTTAAACACTGTGGATCTGAAAGAATTACAGGCCTGGAAAGACCTTAAAAGACAAAATACCACACAGATTAGTCGGGTGATGAATTTTATATATTTCTGAAGACAGACCTGGATTAATGTTTATCCTGGGAAAGGGATTACTATGCTTCTAAATTACAGACAGATAGCATTAACTCTTTGCTGAATAAGTTAACTTGTAGCTTCGGGATAAGTGTTTTGCACTTCAATGATGAAATATATATTTGAATGCTACAATATCACAGCATACCATATATTTGAAATGATTGATTTGTTTCCTGACAGAGGCATACGGACATCATAAAAAGTACATTTAACTTATATAAAAAGGTTTTTTCTTTAAAGAAAGGACACATTTTGCAAAAAAAAAAAAAAATACACTGATAACTTATATATAATTGCTAAAAATGCAATTCTTTAAAATAGTGTATATACAAAGATACCCATGATACAAACCCTGGGAAGTTCTGTACATGGAGTATGCAACCCCTCCTAAATGTCATATCCTGCTTATCTCACCATTATTATCTGCAGTATTTGTCTTATTATTACTCTGGAACTGATCACATGATTATAGGAGACAAAGCCTCCCCCTTAGTTGTAGTGAAGGCCTCAGTTTTAACAGGACAGCAGGCAGACTCTGCAATGGCTTTGTTCAAAGGTGTGCAATGCATATAATTGATCTGTAAAGATTTATTTTTTTATCTCTTAGCGAAAGTACAGTTACAATTGAATGCATGTTCAATATTCTCTCAATATTCTAGGTTGTTACCAGTGTTTTGGCAGATCTGAAAGGTCTTTGAATATCTCTATATGCCCTGCAAGGGAAGGGGTTATATACTGACTTAACATAGTAAAATGACATAATTTAACCGCTTCAGCCCCGGAAGAATTCACCCCCTTCCTGACCAGAGCGTTTTTTGCGATTCGGCACTGCGTCGCTTTAACTGACAATTGTGCGGTCGTGCGACGTTGTTCCCAAACAAAATTGATCTCCTTTTTTTCCCACAAATATAGCTTTCTTTTGGTGGTATTTGATTGCCTCTGCGGTTTTTATTTCTTGCGCTATAAACAAAAAAAGAGCGACAATTTTGAAAAAAACACAATATTTTGTACTTTTTGCTATAATAAATATCCCAATTTTTTCAAAAAAAAAAGCGAATTTTTTCTCAGTTTAAACCGATATGTATTCTTCTACATTTTTTTTTATACTTTAAAAAAAATCACAATAAGCGTATATTGATTGGTTTGCGCAAAATTTATAGTGTCTACAAAATAGGGGATAGATTTATAGCATTTTTATTATTATTTGTTTTCACTAGTAATGGCAGTGATCTGCGATTTTTATCGTGACTGCGACATTATGGCGGACACATCGGACAATTTTGACACATTTTTGAAACCATTGGCATTAATACAGCGATCAGTGCGATTAAAAATGCATTGATTACTGTAAAAATGTCACTGGCAGTGAAGGGGTTAACACTAGGGGGCGATGAAGGGGTTAACTGTGTTCCCTGGGAGGTGATTCTAACCGAAGGGGGAGGGGAGTAACTAGAGGAAGTGACGGATTGTGGTTCCTAGCTAATAGGAACACACGATCTGTCACTCCTGTCAGAACAGAACAGGGAAGTGTGTGTTTACACACACTTGTCCCTGTTCTGTGTCTCCTGCTCATGACCGCTCGTGTCCGGCGGTCATCGCAATAGCCCGCCTGCTATCCGGACCCTGCAAGCCAACGTATAGCTACGTGGTTTCGCGCAGGGTAGCCAACCTGCCGCAGTATAACTGCCGCGGCTGGACCAGAAGCGGTTAATGTATTAACAGTATACAGCCACCCAGTGGCGGCCCGTCCATTAAGGGCGCACGGGCGCTGCCCCCTCTATCACGCCATCCCCCTATATGTGTTATTGATAGATTCATGCATAGCATGAATCTATGCACGGCCACCGCAGCCACCCCCTATTCAGGCATCCGGCCCCTTTTAGAACGCCAGGCACCTGAATTACAGCGGCATGGGTGTTTTTGTAAAACACCTGATTAGAACCATAGGCTCTAATAGGCTTCAAAATAGGGTGGACTCGTGGCACAGAGCATTGTGCTCAGAGCCCACCCAGGTGTGTTAGAAAAGCAAATTAATATTCGCTTTTCTAACACTGAACCGCCTCTCCGCCAATCAGGAAGCATGGGTCTAATACCCATCACCTGATTGGCTGAAAGGATATGCGCTCCTATTGGATGCCTAGCAGGAAGAGAGAAGAGACGCATGGAGGACACAGCTTGCCACTGCTTAACCTGCTGCCCATCCCACAGCTCACTGCCGTCACCCGCTACCTGACCCGCCACCAAGATTGTTTAAGTGCCGGTCAGACAGTGAGCGAGCGGGTGGACGGGGGGTCACAGTAGCTGCAGTCGATGGACACAGTGGCTGCAGTCGATGGACACAGTGGCTGCATTTGATGGCACAGTGGCTGCAATTGATGGGCACAGTGGCTGCAATTGATGGGCACAGTGGCTGCATTTGATGGGCACAGTGGCTGCATTGGATGGGCACAGTGGCTGCAATTGATCACACAGTGGCTGCATTTGATGAGCACAGTGGCTGCAATTGATGGCACAGTGGCTGCATTTGATGGCACAGTGGCTGCATTTGATGGGCACAGTGTCTGCAATTGATGGGCACAGTGGCTGCATTTGATGACATAGTGGCTGCATTTGATGGGCACAGTGTCTGCAATTGATGGGCACAGTGGCTGCATTTGATGGGCACAGTGGCTGCAAATGATGGCAAAGTGGCTGCATTTGATGGGCACGGTGGCTGCATTTGATCTGCACAGTGGCTGCAATTGATGGGCACAGTGGCTGCATTGGATGGGCACAGTGGCTGAAATTGATCGCACAGTGGCTGCATTTGATGGGCACAGTGGCTGCAATTGATGGCACAGTGGCTGCATTTGATGGCACAGTGGCTGCATTTGATGGACACAGTGTCTGAAATTGATGGGCACAGTGGCTGCATTTGATGGCATAGTGGCTGCATTTGATGGGCACAGTGTCTGCAATT
Organism: Aquarana catesbeiana; assembly: GCF_042186555.1. NCBI lineage: Eukaryota > Metazoa > Chordata > Amphibia > Anura > Ranidae > Aquarana > Aquarana catesbeiana. The sequence goes on along the minus strand of NC_133328.1, from coordinate 525,127,476 downwards.
GATGGGCACAGTGGCTGCATTTGATGGGCACAGTGGCTGCAATTGATGGCAAAGTGGCTGCATTTGATGGGCACGGTGGCTGCATTTGATCTGCACAGTGGCTGCAATTGATGGGCACAGTGGCTGCATTTGATGGGCACAGTGGCTGCATTGGATGGGCACAGTGGCTGCAATTGATGGCACAGTGGCTGCATTGGATGGGCACAGTGGCTGCAATTGATGGCACAGTGGCTGCATTTGATGGGCACAGTGGCTGCAATTGATGGCACAGTGGCTGCATTTGATGGCACAGTGGCTGCATTTGATGGGCACAGTGTCTGCAATTGATCGGCACAGTGGCTGCATTTGATGGGCACAGTGGCTGCAATTGATGGCAAAGTGGCTGCATTTGATGGGCACGGTGGCTGCATTTGATCTGCACAGTGGCTGCAATTGATGGGCACAGTGGCTGCATTTGATGGGCACAGTGTCTGCATTTGATGGGCACAGTGTCTGCAATTGATCGGCACAGTGGCTGCATTTGATGGGCACAGTGGCTGCAATTGATGGCAAAGTGGCTGCATTTGATGGGCACGGTGGCTGCATTTGATCTGCACAGTGGTTGCATTTGATGGGCACAGTGGCTGCAACTGATGGCACAGTGGCTGCATTTGATGGGCACAGTGGCTGCATTTTATTGGCACAGTGGCTGCAATTGATGGCATAGTGGCTGCATTTAATGGCACAGTGGCTGCAACTGATGGGCACAGTGGCTGTATTTGATGGCACAGTGAGGCTGCAATTGATGGGGTTTTTTTTCAGTATTTTTCAGAATTTTTCAGTTTGTTTGCGTCCCCCCAAAAATTTCACCATAGTAATCCTTTAAAGATACACTCTAGTTAGACATTAAAATGTTCTATTTAAACTTACCGAGGGGGCCATGGCCCTGAATGGTTGTAATTTTTATGCTTGCATTCATTGTAAATCCGAACCCCTGATGTGAAAAAAGGCCAACCAACTCATCTATGCACAAACATGCAAGAACTGGTGTGCAGAAATATAGTAGCAGGTGCTTTCGATTGGAAATTCCAAATTTGAAATATTTGATTGTAACAGAAGCGTGTTTGTTTGCCAAAGGCCTGCACATCGGTATAAGGTTGAGTGTCTGCAAGCAGCAGTAACGCATGATGGAGATTCCTTGTTGATTTGAGGCTTCACTTCTGCACATGGAGTTGGGGACTTGGTCAGAAATAATTGACATGTTTGTAAAAAGCAAAACTTTTCTATTTTAGTTTTGGATAAAGAAGGGAAGTATTAGACAGTATGTCATGTTTTTATTGTTGTCTCTGTCACTGTTGGGAACATTCACCCTACTATTTCTCCTGGTGACAACTGTGACTCATACCAGGGAGAGAGGGAAATCACAGAAATGATGCATTGTCAACAGAGAAAGAGATGAAGGAAAGCTCTCAAATGAAAACATGTGTTCCTGTGACAAATGTCAAAGATGGGATTTCCTCTCATTTCCTGCTGCATCTCCAGGATTAGAAATAAAGGGAAATCTCCTCAGCAGGATACAGGAAGCAAGAAACAACCTAATAGGGGTTTTAACCCTTCCCTACTCTAAAACTGATGAAAGATTTTGTATGACATACTTATTACATAGGGGTTAAGCGTTCTGAACATTCAAGATCTGTTTTTGGTTGAACTTATGTATTACAGCGGAGCTCCACCTTAAAAAAAAAAGCCAGCAGCTACAAATACTGCAGCTGCTGACTTTTAATAAATGGACAGTTACCTGTCCCAGGGTCCAGCGATGTCGACAGCCGAAGCCGATCGATCGCTCGTCTCTTGGCTGCCCCCGCCGCCATCCTCGGTCAGGGAATCAGGAAGTGAAGCATTGCGGCTTCACTGCCCGGTTGCCTACCGCGCATGCGCGTCTTCACTGGTCCCCGAACTGTGTGTTTCCCAGAACACAACAAAGGGGGGCGGGTATCTGCGGCTATTCTGCGGCTATCTATGCCCGGAAGTGTGTGCAGATACCTGTATTAGATGGATATCTGTACCCCCTCCCCCCTGAAAGGTGCCAATTGTGGCACCGGAGGGGGGAGGAATCCGATGAGCGGAAGTTCCACTTTAGGGTGGAGCTCCGCTTTAAGTAACTGAACTCAACCTCAGAAGCCTTACAAAAGTGGGGATCAGCATAAACATTACTAAGGGTCTCAAGTGCAACCCCTGACACTTTGGTGGTACAATTGCAGCACATTTGTGCATTGAGGTGAGTTGTGTCAAGTTGGCCAACCCATTTAAATTGAATAAAATATAATGCACCTCAACATCTCAAAATGTAGGTACAACTGTGATTTTTGCAGTTTATTGCAATGCATGCTGAAGACAAGCTGCGTCATTGGTGTCAATGATAGAATTAGTAACCACCAGCATTTGTGTCAGTGGTTGCAATCAAATCTTCCAGAGTTGTCAGTGGATGCCATAATAATCCACAGCATTGTTGCCAGTAGAAGCAATAATAAATCCAGCACTGGTGTCAGTCGATGCAATAACAGCCCCCATCATTGGTGTCAGTGGGCACAATATTAACCCCAGTATTGGTGTCAGTGGATGAAATAATACCCCCCAGCCACTGGCGAAAAAAAAAAAAACACATTGGTGCTTAGTGCCAGTGCTGTTAATCCTCCTGCACTAGTGATCAGTTGCAGTGCTATCTAACATTTCCTTAACATTCCCATACGCACCCCAATTGATAGTCGGTGTCAATTTTTCCTAACCCCTCTCCTCCTTCATCATTGGTGGACAGTGGCAGTAAAACTTAACGTCCAGAGACCAGGATATTACTTGAACTGTAGGCTGAGATGACTTTCTTTCAGTGCCACTCTACTGCCCTCTGATGCCAAATAGGTGACTGCATGTGGAGAGTCTGCAGGCCTCATGTTGAGCACCATTGCCTTAGAAGAAAAGTCTTTAAAATAACGAATGCCAGAGATTTCAATCGACTGTCTGACTTTAGCCCTGTTGTAGACAGCATTAATGATTTTCTGATTTTATTGATTGACAGAAGTTAATTTTGGATATACTGTGTATTTCTCCATAGTCCATGGAATGCCTAACACTCATATTTGAGCTGTTCTATCTTGTTTAAGACTGTAGTCTTCAGGGAATGATTCTGTTGATAGATGTATCCCCCTTAAATTATGTTTTTTTTTTTCAAATTACTGTAAGTGCTATAACAATTGTAGCATCAAAAACAGTTGTTTTAAGGGCCTGTGTTGATGGGCTTGTGTCTATGAGAATGGAAAGCCAACTTGAAGCAGGCAAAATGCAGGTCCGAAGCAGGTCAACCAGGTCAAATTCACCTGTCAGTTAATTCTGAATGATATATGAAGTATCTTGATGTCAAACTGTAGCCACAATCTGACACAGGCCCTAAATCTGTAGAAATAGATAATTTTGGAGCCTGAAAAACTCAATTGACAACAATGGCATAACCAAATTTCACAGATTCATTTTGATGATACCAGAGGCATATTGAGTTGCTGTCATGAGATAACATTTTCCAAACCAGGCATATCTGCAATATAAGAGAAGGAATACTTACATTTCTCATTGCCCATGCCACAAGAACTCTGTTCTGTTTAGCAGAAATTCTCCTCTGAAGTCCACATGGAAACTGACACTTCTGGTGGTGTTGATCTCATGCGCCCTTTGCAGTTTTCACTGATTCCTCCTGCCGACCTCTATATCATTGTTATCCTGTAAGGAGTGGATTGTCAGGAACCAGTGAGAGCTGCAAGGGGTGGGGGAGAGTAATACTCCCAGAGGTTTTGGTTTCCCTGTGGACTTCAGAGGAAGATTTCTACTGAACCCAGTCCAGTTCTGGCATCATGGGCAGTGGTAGGCATAAATGTACCACTTGCAAAAAGCCTTTCTACTCATTCTGCATCATCATTTGCTACAATGATGTGAATAGCCTGTAATTTGATCCCCTGCTATCCAGATCTATTCAAAACACACACAGCTAAGAGAGTGGAACTCACACTTCTAGACATCTGCTTGTTCACATGGAGTCATATGGATTCAGTTAGGTAAAGACTAACAAAAAGTAAGTGGGCAGTATGGACATTCGAATAATATATCTGGTGAAGGGGCCAACATAGGCTGAGGGAAAAAAAACCTCTTTATCTATAGCATGATAGATAAACAACAGTTTAGTGCATTAAGGGGAATAGGGACGGGGCTGGGCAGATTTTTTAATATTAATGAGCTTGTCCGTTAAAAGATTTCAGTACTAAGAGAAATATAATTTGCTGCCATTGCTGACCTCACCTAAATGATATACATGCAATTTTTCAATTAAAATAGTTTTCATTATTGTATAATATATAATCTTACCGTGAGTCTTACATGGTTAAGCAGAAAGCAAGTAATATATTTGATTAGATGAATGTCGTATTTGACTAGTACATTTTCTGTTGTTTAGATTACTTGATGTTATGGTAATTAAACTACTGTTGTATGTTAAACATTTTACATTTTTATGTTTATCTTTTAAATAAATATATAAAATAGGTTAATTTACATATGTCAAATAAGGATGAAAAGGGTACTAAAATACATGTTTCAATGTGTTAGACATATTTATTGCATTATGAGCCAGATGGTAGGATACAATTTTTTTTTTTTTGCTAGAAGACATAAGTGTCAAAATTATTTTTGCTCCTTGTAAATGTGCTTTATAGTAGGCTCACATAAAATGATCCCATCTTTAAAAACAATGACCCAAAATGCACTTACAACTTAGAGCTGTGTAAGGATATGCTTTTTGATAGCTGATATTTAAATTATACAAGGCATGTCTGTCACTTTTGAAGCCAGGCAGGTACACATCCTATGTGTCAATGTCTAGTTGCCCAATGACATAAAAATCCATTATGACAAGGCCACTGAATTTTGATGAAATGGTATATTCAACTCAGAAAATAAAAATTCTCCAACATAGAGAATATAAACTGGTACTTTTGTACAAATAATAATTGTACTATAAACAAGAGATCAACAGAAGACCAATGGATACCTAAGACTAAATAATCCCTATTAAAATGTGATTATGAGCCAGATTATGTCATATCTTTTTCTGTGCTCAAGTACAATGGACACCAAATATTGCTTAACCATTACAATGCACTAAACACAATTAGATTGAAACAATAGATCCATTCTCCTAAAGGGAATGTGGAGTGTTGTTGTAAATGTATAGTGTTAGTGATAAAAAAAAATATTTTTTATTACTTACATTTAGTTATATAAATGTAACATACTTTAAAGTGTTACTAAACCCACAACAGTAAAAGCAATCAGTATATGCAGAATAGCATGCTTGTTATACTCACTGTGGAACTTAAGGGGTTAATCCTCTGCATTGTGTAAAAAGGCTCTTTGATCCTGTATGCATAGATCCTTCCCTCCTGCACTGTCTATCTGGGGAAGGCCAGCTAACACAGGCAGAGTAGCCAACCTGCACATGCTTAGTTGTGTCTTTTATGCATTTGCTTGTTCTCAGAGCTAGCCAGCTCACATGATATTGACATCACACATGTGGGCGTGTATACAGACTATAGTGGAAATCTCCTCCTACCTGAACACACAGCTCTGGATAAACTCTGCAGGTTATCATGTGACTGTGATATACAGATCAGCCAAAAAGGTATATAGTGGAGGTATTTTAATGTAAAAAAGATTTATAAGCTGTGGGCACTGTGGGTGGGCAGATGAACTATTTTCATATTACTGGGTTTAATGTTCATATTTATCACCTCTAGCCAGCAGGTAGTGACTTAGGCCCCTTTCAAACTGACAGACCATCCATTGCTTTCTATGGAGCCGGGGATGTCAGCAGACATGTGTTTGCTGACACCCACCAGCATCCGATCTGATCCAACAGAGGGATGGGGATCCATTCCCCATTCATCTGGCAGATTGGATCGGATGACAGTCTGATAAAAAAAATGGACAGGCGATCCGTTTCCAACCAACCGCCCCAGTGTCCAGTTTTCACTCTCCATAGCAGAGTGGACATGGACCTGTCACCTGCCTGCTCCGCGGGGATCAGCGGACAGATCCCCTGCTGAGCAGGCGGAACTGCTTGACAGAGTTTAAATTTGCCGGTTCAGCAGGGGAGGGAGAGAGAATTCCCGCATCTAACTTGAATGTATGGATGGGGCAATCAGTTCAGTTCTTTTATACAGCTGGTTGTCTGAATGAAAAAAAAAACTGTACCATGTATGTCCAGCTTTAGTCTTAGTCCCCAATTGTTGTACACATACATCAATTGCAGCTAAAACCTTATATTTTTGGTTTAGCATAAAAGTTGGTACAGGGTAGGACCTCTGTCAGCTTTTTATTACTGTCTTTGACCTCATTTAGGGGATTTCTTCTTATGCTTTGTCAAATGAATGAGTGTCAGACAAAACTGGAAGTGATGGAAATTGTCCCTACCTCTTGTATATGTGATTATTGAGTATAGCGTTGATGTATAGAGTATTGCGTCAATGAAAACAAAATACACTAATGAAGAAATGTAATCTCTGTCATCTCAAAGAGAGAAATTTCTCCTTAGTTACTGTTCAGGTGATGGGTATAAGACAAGACAGTACCAGACGTTGACACTGAAAGCATTTAATATCTGACAGAGAAATTGCCTTATTAGAGACACAAGCAGAATGTATAACCCAAGGATCTTCAAACTACAGCCCTCCAGCTATTGTGGAACTACACATCCCATGAGGCATTGTGAAACTCTGACATTCACAGACATGACAAGGCATGATGGGAATTGTAGTTCCTGAACAACTGGAGGGCCGTAGTTTGAAGACCCCTGGTATAACCTATTCAAAATTTTAGCTCTTCAAAAACATAAAGAAAAGTTTGAGGTATATTTGGGCTTGAAAGCTACTGTATAGGCAGTTGCATTTATATGCAATTCTCAACTTTTCCTGTTTAATTCACTGCTGGCCCCCACCCCTTCTTTCCTTCTAAGTACCCTATTGGTCATAGTTGTGACATTCTGTTTTTACTGCTAATGTCGGCCATACACGGTTCGAATTTTGAAAGAATTTTCTTTCGAAAATCATATCAAAGAATTTTCGTATGAATTTCGCACCATTAGTGGGCTGCAATAACGGCCGATTTTCGTGCGGCAATCAAATTTGAGGAATCGGACATGTTGGAAATTTTTTGAAAAACTAATGATTTTCTAATCAATGATGGGAGAATCGTGCGAGAAATGTAATAAGAAAAGAAGATTTACGGAGAGAAAAGAAGATTCCCTCCCACGAAAATTCTTTTCTGTAGCAACATGAGGTGAAATTGAAGGCTTGGTCGGCTGAATTTCGAAAATCAATGGTGCACCATCGGATTACAAAAAAAAAAAGAACTTTCTGATTTTGAAAAGAAAATTTGTTCGAAATTCGACCATGTATGGCCTGCTTTATTTATCACATGTAAATTTGAATTGTTGAAGTTGTGAAAGATTATTTTAAGGTTATTCTTGCTATGGGATGAATGTTTTCTTACCCAGGTAGTTTAGAGGTTATCAGCGAAGTAAGATCATTTAAGTTAATTAAGACCATTTTAAAGGCCAACTGATATTTTAGTTTCATATGGCTTCCTAAAAAATGAATGGCATGCTGTCTTAAATCTCTTATTACTTGGCAAAAATATATCAGTGACAATTGCCAGTTCTGCCAATGTGATGCAGCCTTTAAATATCCAAATTATGGAATCAAGCTCCCCTGATAAATTCTTCATGGTCTAGAAGACAAAAATAATTAGGTGTTCCAAGAGAGTAAGACTGTTGTTATGGTCTTGTAATAGACACAAAAATACTCGCCACTGGATTCATTAAGATTTGACAATAAAAAAATTTAAGAAAAAAACATTTTTGGGGTATATTTTTTCTTTAACTCAAATGGGTTTGATTTTTATTTTAAAATTAATTTTAACAGCATTACCACAACTTCAGTTGATTATAGTTTTGTTACTATTGCCAGTGATACTTACTTTATACATTTACTACACATTTCATTATTATTATTATTATTATTATACAGGATTTATATAGCGCCGACAGTTTACGCAGCGCTTTACAACATTAGGGCAGACAGTACAAGTACAATACAATTCAATACAGGAGGAATCAGAGAGCTCTGCTCGTTAGAGCTTACAATCTAGGAATAAATGAAGACTTTAGCCTGAACAGTCATAATCATATTTTTAAAAAAGAGTTTTTGTTTGTTATTGGCATTAGTGTTTCTAATGTAGTATCTAATAAAATAAGCTATCTTTTGAACATTATATAATGGATATCCCATATTTTAAGTTTTATGGTTTAAATTGATAACTTCTAATGAATCTGCAAAGCTTCTATGGATGTTTAAAAAAAATAGTGTGTGTGTATATATATATATACATAGCATTCTCTGTTGGAAGGCATAGGGCATCACCATGATATGGCATGGTGTTTAACAGTGTTTGGCTTATCAGTTGTGAGTTAACCATGTTTGATGCAAACGATGACCCCCTCAGTCTCCATGATTTGTGTCCAAAGACTCTAAGCATTAAGTTAATTTTCCCCTGGATTTCTGAGCTGCGTCCTTCTTACCCCGCGGAAACACTGTGAAGTATACAGGTTTTGACCAAATGACAGAGCATGGAGGGTGAAATTAGATGAATTAAATTAGTAGATGACAAAAAAGCCTATCTAAATATCTGTCAGAATTTTACCTATACACTGTCCTAGCTAGCCACTAGTAATGAGCCTTCTGCTGAGGCTTGGTAGCCAATTGAAGGGTTGGTTTAATGACTTCTGACTTGTGATGTGACTACTTTTGACTTGTAAGTTCTACATCCTTCAACAGCAAGATTCCCATTATGTAAACCATTCTAGCATATGTTACACTACTACCAATTAAACCGTTAAATGAGAAGCATTAAACAAAGGGTTGTCACCATACTAATGACAAAAGGCAAATGGCAAAATTCAAATGTTATGGCCAGCATTATTTTTATGCAGAAACAATCACCCTAGTCTAATTCAATATTTGTGTTTGTGAAACATTATGTAGGAACACAAATAGTTAACTCAGACATCCATTTCTGTACATTGTATGATAGTAGTAAGCTGGTGATCTCTTGATCTTTGATTACATCTTGGCTAGTAAGTATCTCGTTATTAATCAAAATGGCTTGTTCTGCATGTAGTGTAAGTCACCTTCACAGATGGGATATAGCATCAGAGTTTCATTTGAATATTTGTATTAATCCTGTCTAAAATAGACATGCTTTGTGTTACAGAGTTTAAATCGGATTTTACTAGCTAAACAGCTGTAATAAGAAAAAAGAATTTTGCTTTTTTAAAACACAATATGAGACTTACATGAAAGAGAAAATTGTATGACTCATAAATAACATAAAACATATAAATACATATAGGAAATGTATTTGTAATATCTACAGTATCTATATCTATCTATTTAGCTTCAATCATAAAGTATCATAAAAAATCTACTTTGATGCTCTTTAATTCATATACAGTATCTCACAACAGTGAGTACACCCCTCACATTTTTGTAAATGTTTTATTATACCTTTTCATGTGACAACACTGAAGAAATTACACTTTGCTATAATGTAAAGTAGTGAGTGTACAGCTTGTATAACAGTGTAAATTTGCTGTCCCCTCAAAATAACTCAACACACAGCCATTAATGTCTAAACCGCTGGCAACAAAAATGAGTACACCCCTAAGTGAAAATGTCCAAATTGGGCCCAATTAGCCATTTTCCCTCCCTGGTGTCATGTGACTTGTTAGTGTTGCAAGGTCTCATGTGTGAATGGGGAGCAGGTGTGTTAAATTTGGTGTTATCACTTTCACTCTTTCATACTGGTCACTGGAAGTTCAACATGGCACCTCATGGCAAAGAACTCTCTGAGTATCTGAAAAAAATAATTGTTGCTCTGCATGAAGATGGCCTAGGCTATAAGAAGATTGCCAAGACCCTGAAACTGAGCTGCAGCATGGTGTCCAAGACCATACAGCAGCTTAACAGGACAGGTTCCACTCAGAACAGGCCGAACATGGTCGATCAAAGAAGTTAAGTACACAGGCTCAGCGTCATATCCAGAGGTTATCTTTGGGAAATAGATGTATGAGTGCTGCCAGCATTGCTGCAGAGGTTGAAGGGGTGGGGGGGTCAGCCTGTCAGTGCTCAGATCATACACTGCATCAAATTGGTCTGCATGGCTTTCATCCCAGAAGGAAGCCTCTTCTAAAGATGATGCACAAGAAAGCCCGCAGACAGTTTGCTGAAGACAAGCAGACTAAGGACATGGATTACTGGAACCATGTCCTGTGGTCTGATGAGACCAAGATAAACTTATTTGGTTCAGATGGTGTCAATCGTGTGTGGCGGCAACCAGGTGAGGAGTACAAAGACAAGTGTATCTTGCCTACAGTCAAGCATGGTGGTGGGAGTGTCATGGTCTGGGGCTGCAGGAGTGCTGCCAGCACAGGGGAGCTACAGTTCATTGAGGGAACCATGAATGTCATCATGTACTGTGACATACTGAAGCAGAGCATGATCCCCTCCCTTCGGAGACTGGGCCGCAGGGCAGTATTCCAACATGATAACGACCCCAAACACACCTCCAAGATGACCACTGCCTTGCTAAAGAAGCTGAGGGTAAAGGTGATGGACTGGCCAAGCATGTCTCCAGACCCAAACCCTATTGAGCATCTGTGGGGCATCCTCAAATGGAAGGTGGAGGAGCACAAGGTCTCTAACATCCACCAGCTCTGTGATGTTGTCATGGAGGAGTGGAAGAGGACTCCAGTGGCAACCTGTGAAGCTCTGGTGAACTCCATGCCCAAGAGGTTAAGACAGTGCTGGAAAATAATGGTGGCCACACAAAATATTGACACTTTGGGCCCAATTTGGACATTTTCATTTAGGGGTGTGCTCACTTTCATTGGTAGTGGTTTAGACATTAATGGCTGTGCATTGAGTTATTTTAAGGGGACAGCAAATTTACACTGTTATACAAGCTGTACACTTACTAATTTACATTGTAGTTAAGGGTCATTTTTTCAGTGTTGTCACATGAAAAGATATAATAAAATATTTACAAAAATGTGAGGGGTGTACTCACTTTTGTGAGATACTGTATAGTGCTTATATTCAGTAAACTCCAGGTCTTTCACATCCCAAAACTAAGCAAATCAGTCAATAAATCCACTGTTTTCCAAGAGTTCAAGAAATCTTAAAGTATGATTCACCTTCTACCACATTTTGTGAATTTGCACTTGGCAAAATGGTTTAAAATGCAGCAAAACAAGAAAATCTGTATTGATACTAACCCATACAGTCTGCTGTCTCATGTCTAATCTCAGGAAATGTTTCATTAATAGATTGTGTTGGAAAAAAATACTGATTCAGCCTGTGATATTAAAGGGGTACCCTTTTCTGAAAATCTATCATATCAGTTTGTTATAATTGCCTCATCATGTGAAGTGCCTAAAAGACACAGACCTGATGTGACATGGACAAAAAATTGAATAACATTAAAAACTTCTATATTTAATAAAAAATAAACAAACTGAAAGAAAACAAAATAAAACTCATAAATTCCTTGTGCATAACAAGTGCCTAAACACATCTCATTTCAGCAATAATTAATATTATGGAGATCATAATTTACTGAGTAATAATATTACTCTTATTTTTGTAGGAGAGAAGGGGAACCTCCTTTGGAAAATGGCTGGATTCCTTACATGGGTGTGGCTTATCAGTTCAGGAAGGATCCTTTAAAACTTCTGCTTTCTCAGCAAGAAAAACATGGAGATATCTTCACAATCTGCGTTGCTGGTAAGACATAAGAGCTGAATTATATATCAGGTATAACTCTTTATTTACATGAACGTAAATCCATATCATCAGTCTACTCTAGGTAACATATCAGAACACAAAGACAGAAACAAACATGAGAAGAAATATGCTTGTCATGGGTAGCTGTTATTTTATAACTAAATAAAAAACCAAAAACATTAAAGTGGTTCTAAAGGCAGAATGTTTTTTTTTAATATATAAAAAAGTGCAGTGCTGAGAAAATAGTGCATGTAAACGAAATACAAACACAATGAGTTGTGTATCAATAATAAGTGAATGAACACTGTTATATATATGTGCAAGTAATGACATAAATAAATATACACAATCAGGTGCATATAAATTATACGTCATCACAATAAATACGTGTAAAAGTAATAAAGTGCATGAGTGCTAAATTATATTTACTGATAGCCACAATGGACTAGGTGATCCAAAGCAGAATGCTATGAGAAAGAACAAGTCCACAAATATCCGTGTTGGAATGAACTCACAACACACTATACAAGTATGAGGGAGTCTATGCAAATAAGGAAGATGGTGTGCAACCATCTGTAGAAGAAACACCCGGGACTGTGCATCCACCACCCAAGTAGAGGGGTAGGTACTTCTTACCGGAAGATGTGGACACACACGCCAGCGGCGGTGAGTCAGACAAGCAAGGCATGGAAACAGGATCTCAAACCGCGATCTCCAGAAATCCAAACGATACCCACAAGTCTCTCATCCGTCAAATCGTTGGAAGTAGGATCATAAAAAAAGAAGAAGGCTTCCACATGGTATAGGTCAAAAAATATATGGGTTTGTTTAAAAAGTACTAACATCATAAGGATGTGTACAATAAAATCGATGTGATCACAAAGTAATACAAACAAGCGCAATGTGCAGAGCTGGCAAGCAGTAAACCAACGCGTTTTGTCATAAGGGACTTCAACTGGGGTGTAAGCCAGCTCCCCTACACTGCAAATATATATATATATATATATATATATATATATATATACAAGTAAATAAATTAACAATTAGATCAACAATGAGTAATTTCCTGGTTCAAGTTTCTGTCTGTCTTGGTGGACGGCGTGCGGTCCACACCTCCAATTGCATGCTGGTAAACACATAGTCACCAATCACGAAACACGTATATGAAAAACAAGCCTCACTGTGATGGAGCAGACATCATCAACATCACTTTGTTAGCATCGTGGAAGAGTGTGAACCGTGCCACAACGAAGGTTGGAAAAACGCCAATCACAAGACCTCATATTTGAGGTCCTTGCTATCGCGGAAAAGAAAGGCGTCACCAACACCACAGATGTGATTACCAAACCTCGGTATCAAACAGCACAGAGTGATTAAATAATCACCATCTTGCGATGATGTGACTAAAACTTCAAAATGAACTATGCAGACACGTTATGTCTGCCAAAGTAATACAGGTTCCCACACATAGCCAATCAAGTCAAAGTACTCTCACCTATAGGGTCATATATACACATATGACATGGCAAAAATATATATAAATATATATATATAGACCCTCAATACTAGTAAGGAATGAATATCAAATCGAAAAAGAAAAAGGGGAACAATATACAGCCTTGCTCAAAAGTTTGCATACCCTGGCAGAAATTGTGAAATTTCGGCATTAATATTGAAAATATGACTGATCATGCCAAAAAACTTTCTTTTATTTAAGGATAGCAATCACATGAAGCTATTTATTATCACTTAATTTTCTGGATCCTTTTTAAACCATAATGATAACAGAAATCACCCAAATAGCCCTGATAAAAAGTTTACATACCCTGGAATGTTTGGCCTTGGTACAGACACAGAAAGTGGCACACACAGGAGACAATTAAAGGCAATTAAACGTTAATTTCCCATATCTGTGGCTTTTTAAATCACAATTATTGTCTGTGTATAAATAGTCAATTTTGAGTTTGTTAGCTCTCACATGGATGTACTAAGCAGACTAGACACTGGGCCATGGGGTGATTTCTGTTATCATTATGATTTAAAAAGGATCCAAAAAACTTGGTGATAATAATTGGCTTCATGTGATTGCTTTCCTTAAATAAAAGACAGTTATTTGGCATGATTAGACATATTTTCAATATTAATGCCAACATTTCACACATTCTGCCAGGGTATGCAAACTTTTGAGCATGACTGTATGTGTACAAAAAATTTTAAATGTATGTGTACAACAAATTATCAATGTATGAATAGAATGAATATGATATTACTAATTGGAAAAATGAAATGGAAAAATAAATAAAATAGAAAAATAGAAATGGGCAAAGGTATTATATATGATGATAAGGTGAATTCAAGCTTGATTGATAAAAGCATTAATATCCCAGTCGACGTTCATGCCAAAGGACGAGTAGGATTTTAATTCATAAATCCAAAACGTCTCTAGGCGTGATACCCCTCGAAAGCTAGAGTTTATCAATCAAGCTTGAATTCACCTTATCATCATATATATAACACCTTTGCCCATTTCTATTTTTCCATTTTATTTATTTTTCCATTTAATTTTCCAATTAGTAATATCATATTCATTCTATTCAACCATTTTACATTTTTTGTACACATACATTTTAAATTTTTTGTACACATATATTGTTCCTCTTTTTCTTTTTTGATTTACTATTCATTCCTTTACTAGTATTTAGGGTCTATATATATATATATATATATATAGCTATATATATTTTGTCATGTCATATGTGTATATATGACCCTATAGGTGAGAGTCCTTTGCCTTGATTCGCTATGTGTGAGAACCTGTATTACTTTGGCAGACATAGTGTGTCTGCATAGTTCATTTTAATGTTTTAGTCGAATCGTTGCGAGATGGCAATTAATTAAATACTCTGTGCTGTTTGATACCGAGGTTTGGTAATCACATCTGTGGTGTTAATGACGCTTTCCTTTTCCGCGTTAGCGAGGCTTGGACTTATGGGGTCTTGTGATTGGTGTTTTTCCAACCCTCGTTGTGGCGCGGTTGACACGTCTCTGCAATGCAGATGACGTGATGTTGATGACGTCTGCTCCATCACAGCGAGGCTTGGTTTTCATATACGTGTTCTGTGATTGGTGACTATGTATTTACCAGCTTGCAGTTGGAGGTGTGGACCGCACGCCATCCACCATGACAGACAGATGCTTGAACCAAGAAATGACTAATTGTCAATCTAATTGTTAATTTATTTACTTGTATATATAAATATATATGTATATATGCACAGTGTAAGGGAGTTGGCTTACACCCCAGTTGAAGTCCCTTAGGACAAAACGCGTTGGGTTACTGCTTGCAGCTCTGCACATTACACTTGTTTGTATTACTTTGCGATCATCGATTTTATTGTACATATCGTTATAATGTTAGTACTTTTTAAATAAACTCATATATTTTTGACCTATGCCATATGGAAGCCTTCTTCTTTTTTTATGATCCTACTTCCAAGCATTTGATGGATGAGAGACTCATGGGTGTCGTTTGGATTTCTGGAGACCGCGGTTTGAGATCCTGCTTCCATTCCATGCTTCCAATGACCTGGTCATTAAGGGGGCAAATCCTTCCGGGGCTGAAGTGCTTAAAGCAATCTTACAGTATTTCAAAAAGTGTATTTATTAACTTTTTGAATTTGAAACATGGGTATAACATGCTGGCTTTTTGATTATCTTTATAAATAAAGTAAAACTATATGTCTTAATATGGAATTTGTGGAAAATGCAGGTAAAGAACTTGTGAAGACTTTTCATTACCTTTTAGAATTTAAAGTTATTTAAAAATTTGTCACATACACCATGATGTACTTAAAGAGGAACTGCAGTCTGCTCACATAATTTGTAATAAAAACATCTTTGCCATTCTGAAGCTTCCCACCAACCACTTTGCATATTATTTTATATATATTGTGATTCTGTACTTGCCAAATATGCTGCAGAAATCTCCCTACACTGAGTCTGGCTGCAACCATTTTAACCGTGAGCAGCTGAAGCTGCTGCCTGTTCACTTCCTGGATTTACACAGACACACCTCCAGCTCTGCAGCCTTGCAGCTCTCATTGGCCCTTTTACTACTCTCTCATTGGCCCTCTTATGACTCCTCCCCCTCCTTTCCTGGCAAACTCTCATGAGAGTGAGAGAGAGCTTTGCATGATGTCATAAGTCTAGGCTTTTTATCATACAAGAAACAGGAAGTGGTCTGTATAAGGTATTTACTGGCAGAAAAAAAAGTTTTACTATCCAAAGTTAAAACAACAAGGGCAGAAGATTTATTAGATGGAAAGTTGACAAAATGACTGAAAATCCGCTTTAAACAACATTATTAGATAGGTGCAAGAACTTTGGGGTGCTTTATTTGTCTTGAAATCAGTTCCTGGGCACATGGAGATTCAGGCTGTATTTGGCGTTCAACTTCTGTCCAGTTGAGATTTAGCCCCAACCCCTCCAGTACCAGCCCTGCCCCTGTTATTCGACCCCTACTGGCTACTGAGGTTTTGATATTTTACTGTTGCATGGGGTGAGTGAGGTTCATTGCCGGAAGAAGTCTTATTCTCTACTTTGAAAAATTAGGTGTGCAGCCTGGGCCTAGGATCCAGGGTCATCTCCAGGGTAAAAGGCAATGATTAAAAGATGAGTACATATACCAATAATTTACCAATAATAATTTAGTTCATATACTTTAATATACATGACAAGTTCACTTTAAGTATCATCACAAATACTTTGTCAGTTAGAAAATCTAGGCTGCACATCATTTTGGATTCCATTTATAAAGCAGTGGTATGGCCTCATCATTATGGTTTCCAATTGTAAAGCAGTGGTATAGCCTAACCACCTTAAAACAAGAACACATGGCACTCAAAATGCAGGCTGTGGTGTGGAGTAAAATGTGCAGTGTTCAACTTTACATAGGCCCCTATGTCTTACAGTTTCCTATTCTTGCCAATAAAATAGTTAATGCAAGAAGATGACTAAATTCAATACTTTTACATATTGTTTAGATATCATAGGGTGAAGTCTGCTGTCTATTGCAAAGCCTGACGTCTGTACTATTGGTCCTTGGTTTGCAGCAATAGTACAGACTTGGGTCCTGTCAACAGTTTTGATCAACAAATATTGTTTTAATTATCAATCTTTAAAGTAGTTCATTTGGAAAATTCAGAATGACGCTCGATGGATCTTTGCCTTGCTTGTGTACCGGTGAGGCGATTTTACTGATTGTACTTTCCATTGGGCTGAACAAATGATTGTCATTGTAAAAAGTCACAAGGGACATGGATGTCATCTTAATAAAGAAATTAAAAGGCACATCTTTTCATGAGAAACCATGTAAATTCCTGACCTGTCGCAGAAAATAGTTCTCTAATTGGTTTTGTGTGGTGGTGCAGCAGAATCATTTTCCCCAGACGTCATCCTGGCGAAGCACTACTGTACATCATTGTCAACAGTTCACTGAAATCTTCCTAATAAGAACCCGATTACATAAATTTGATCATCTAGTAGAAGAAAAGGAGCAAGGTAGAGAGTATGATAGTATTTACAGAGACATTATTCTGTATAAGGATCAAGAAGAAGTAGACAGCCCTCTAGATATCTTCAGGGATTGTACAAGGACTTGCATCTTGTCCTTTGTAGAAGTGACACAGTACATATGGAATTTTTGTAATTAAGCTTTTCATCTTACATTAGCCACAGTAACCCTGTCTAAGTAATGGTCTGCAGATAGGCCAGTCTTAGGGGCCAAGACATTACCTGGGAAGACCTTAACCCTAACAGGCTACCAGCATTCGTGTCTCTGTTGTTTTCTTAACAAATGATGTAGAAGGTAATTGTGTTGCATCTCTGCACAGCAGGGGGAAGAAGTCAAGCTACATGTAGACATGTGATGCCATTGTAACTTTCTGCTGCTTACCTAAGATTAAGCAGTAACACAAAAGTCTGTTGCGGTTTAAGTTTTTTGTTTTCAATAGTATACCAAGAGGACATAAAGAGTATAACTTTTATGTAACTTTGGACATATTTTAAAACAATTCTGGAACATAAGAGTCTTTGTTCACTATAACAAAGAGATTTCAGCTTTCGTTTTTGCAGAGCAAGCAAAAAAAAATCTTAGCCATTCTCTTCTGCAATCTTTTTCTGGAACCTAGTTTGATAGAGAAAAAATATTTTAAAAATGTGTAATTTGTGAATGCATGGGAACTTTATAATTATAATTTATAATTCTACAACAACATACTTTTTTTATATATGAAATTATTAGAATTTTGGTTTGCCTGCCCTTTCTAATATGCATGCTGTGAATATAGAGCTTTGCAGCACTTCTGTGGGCTGCAACAATAATCAGTCTTTTAATTTATTATCAAATATATATTTGCTTTGTGCCTCATTCTACAGTGATATCTTTAGAACCTTCAGAAATACTACACTCCATGGAATATGATAAGAGATATATACCATATATGTATATTCAAAGCAAAATCTTTTGAGGAAAATTGTATGGTTGTCATTGGAAATGAAGATGTGGGAACATTTTCCAATAGTGACACATGTTCTGGTGACAATTGCTTAAGAGGGGATTTACATTCACTTGGGTCAATTTTCTGCTCCTTCCTGTTGTGTTCCAGGACAGAAAATGAAGTGAAATCTCTCAAGCTAATATTATAACCAGGGCCGTCTTTAATATTGATTTGACCCTGGGCATACATTACATCTTGGGCCCCCCTCCATGCAATTTCACTCTCCTCCTGCCTGCACACCATGGACTGGTGTGGTGAGGGAACCCATCAATAGACAGAAAACTCCTAGGAATCCTAGAACTTCTGGGATCAGTGGCAGTGCTGGGGGGAGGGAAGGGTGTGATCAATGGCAATGTGGATTTTTTTTAACGACTACCATTATAAGGAGGAGTTTCAACACTGGCTACCAATGTAATAGAGGTTTACACTGACCACTAATGTAATTGAAGCATTCACAGTAACCACCAATGTAAGGAGGGGGACCTTCACACTGGCCACTAGTGTGAATAAAAGGATTGTACACCAAGCACCAATGTAAAGGGGATTTACACTGACCACTAATGTAATAGGAGCATTCACAGTAGCCACCAATGTAAGGAGGGATTTACATTGACCACTAATGTAAGGGGGACCTTCACACTGGCCACTAGCGTGAATGAAAGGATTCTACACCAAGTCTCAATGTAATGAGAAGATTTACACTAACCACCACCAATGTAACTGAGACATTTAGCCTGTGTTCACATTTGTGTGTGTTGGGAACGCATGCAAAATCACTTTCCTGCACCACAGAAATGTGCTGCCCTTAAGCAGATACACAGCAGTGCCATTAATTGTTAATGACACCCTCACGCATCTGCTGACATGTGCTGTGTAACTGTGTGATTTTGAAAAAGTGTTAGGGACATGGGCTAGCACAAAGGAGATAATACTACAATAAAGACCAACAACCATTATATTCCTTTTTTATAACAATTTATTTCTTTTGGAAAATTCAATTTTAGGCCACGATGTTGTGTCAAGGGGTAACCTGATAATGAAATAATGCAACTTCAAATAATTATAAAGCCATCTTGGCTATAATACATCAACTCAAATTTTACACTGTGTCCATCCAGACAATGCTGGATGACTATTCCCCCACTAAACAACACCATGACTGATATGAGAATTAGGGAGGGCGGGTGGGAGTCCCGGTCTGGTTCCACAGGGTCTGCTTGCCTAACGGCTGGACTGCCCCTTTTATCTTCTTCAGAAACCCGGGCTATGCAAACCGCCAATTTCCTCCAATCAGCTGCTTGTTGCTGCGCAGGAGAAGCTGTTGCTGTAACCAATAACAATCCTACAGAAAACATAAGGAAAGATGCATTCCCCTTTGAGCTCTCCCATGTTGGTCCTGCATATTGCATGGACCTGTCATGGGCTAGCACAAAGGAGATAATACTACAATAAAGACCAACAACAAATATATTCCTTTTTTATAACAATTTATTTATTTTGGAAAATTAAATTTTAGGCCACGATGTTGTTCAAGGGGTAACCTGATAATGAAATAACGCAACTTCAAATAATTATAAAGCCATCTTGGCTATAATACATCAACTCAAATTTTACACTGTGTCCATCCAGACAATGCTGGACGACTATTCCCCACCGACCGAGGCCAAGAGAGAAACCCTTGGCTGAGGTCCCCCCAACATCGCAGCACTTTCAATTAAAGTTTGCAGGCCCATATTGAATATGTCCAGACCTATGTCTGACAAGTGAACGAAATCCCTCCTAAATAACCCAGGAACGAAACCTTCAAGCTCCAAGTGGCGGAAGGACGCACCTCCCGAGGACACAAAAAAATTATGTATGGTCCTATTCAGCCGTCTCCGAATCCTATCCACATAAAATAAATTCCCAGAAGGGGACCAAAGGAGTCTAGGAATCATTTCAGAGAAGGCCAAATTGGTGCTTGGAAACAAAAGTTTAATGGAATAAATATCCTGCTTCATTTCACAAAGGAGCTCCCATGTTCTTACTTTACCAATGTCGTTTGCTCCAACGTGAAGAACTAGAACCTGAGGAGAATGCCAAACTGTGGATAAGTGAATTAAGTGGTCTTTAAGATTACGCCATCTGAGGCCCCTAACTCCAGACCATAAAACCGTAAAGACATTACTATCCAAACCTAAATTGTTCGTATAAATCCTGGATGCAGCCTGTTTTTCAGCCCAGAAAATGTAGGAGTGGCCTACTAACCAGATTTTTACATTTAGAAGAATATGAAAATAGAAAATCAAACAATTAACAATTCAAGGCGGACATAAATTTTATATCTACTACTAGCCCACCTACCAACCCTTTTTTGACCTTCAGGAGAGAATCCCAACAAATTGGCTGTGGTGGCAGCCCCAATCCTAAATGAATGTGATGAGAATCTGAGACCTAGGGGGTTAAGGTGCCTGAGGCATGAGGATAGCACAGCAGAAAACTGGTATCGGGTCAAAGGGGACAAGTCCTGGTGGATAAAAAAGGAACTATCAGAGGGGGGCCTAACTGACATATAACTGGCAGTATGCGACACTGGGCAAACCAACTTATTGGGAGATTTACCCAGATATATCCACTGACCATTGCCCAAACCAAAAGTTTTGGACCGGCAGATAAACAAATGTAAGCAATCTGATTCCATAAACACATGAGAAAACAGCAGGAAGGCTGAAGATGATTTGTTTTGTGCTGTAAGTTCTCCAACTCTAAGGGCACCAAAAAAGGTAACAGAAAAGGCTGCCCTGAAAAGCAGAAGTTCAAATTCAGTAAAACAAATCTCTTCTAATATAGATAGTAGTTTGATTAATAGATTAACTGAAATGGGACGTCTAGAATCCTGGGTAGGGCGGGAATTCCTGAATCCTTTGAGGACCTGACTAACCTGAAAAAAGGAGGACAGGGCTGGCATGCCTGCAAATTTTAGAAAAAAGGAAACACCTGCCAACACCTTGCTAATGGAGGCAGGACTAAGGCCAGACTGAATTAGAAAAGACACAAAAGCTAAAGAGACATACGCGTTCACTTCCAAGACATCTATACGCCTGCAAGAGCAAAAAGAACACCATTTTAACCAGGCCAGACTATATTCCAGCCATGTCTTACGTGCTACCGAGTTCCGAAGATGTGCAGAGATCAGTCTCAGATCAAGCCCCAGAGGAAATCCGGGCAAGGGGTTCCACACTGATCCGCCAATGGGGCCAACTCCCGGAATCTCCGGAACTGTAAACGAGATAAGGCGTCAGCTATGTTATTATCAATCCCAGGAATATGTCGGGCTTTTAACCAGATATTGAATCTCATGCAGTGCAACACTAAAAAACGTAAAAGTTTGATAACTAGCTCTGATCTAGATGAAAGCATATTGATAGCAAAAGTACACCTTTATTATCTGTATTTACAATAATCCTACGATTCACAAACTGTTCTTTCCAGATCACAATTGAAACTATAACCGGAAACAACTCAAGGAGGACTATATTGTGCAAAATGTCTTGTTGCAACCAACTAGAGTGCCACCTAGAAGCACACCAATGGCCATCCAGAAAGGCGCCAAAACCGGATGAACCAGCAGCGTCTGTAAAGAAATTTAACTGAAAATCATTTGTAAAGGATTGTTGCCACACTGTGGACCCATTGAAGTTGCAAAGAAACGAATCCCAGATTTTTAAATCTTCTTTGACACTTTTAGAGATGAAAACATGAGAACAAGGGTTCTTAAAACCTTTAATAGCCAAAGCAAAACGTCTGGAAAAAATTCTAGCTATGGGAATAACCCTAGCTGCAAATGCAAACAGACCCAATAGGGATTGGGCCTCTTTTAACAAAACTTTGCACTTTGACAAGAATAACGAGATCATTATTCTCATACGATGCAATTTATCCCCGGGCAATCTGAACTCCATCAATGATGAGTCGATAGTGATCCCCAAAAATTCTAAAGTGGATGTAGGAAAGACCGTTTTTTCATGAACAATGGGAATACCAAAGGAATCATAAATATGAAAAAATGTGTTCAGCGACTCCAAACATATGGGGGAGTCTGCTGGGCCCAAAAATAAAAAATATTCTAAATAATGTAGAATACCCCCAATAGGGGAACATTCAGACAGAACCCAATGCAAAAATTTTGAGAGAGACTCAAAATAAAAGCACGATAACGAGAAACCCATGGGCATACATTTATCAAAATAAAATTGGTCCTGAAAATGGAAACCCAGGGAATTGAATCCTTGTGGATGCACCAGTAGCAGGCAAAAGGCAGATTTGATGTCCGCTTTTGCTAACAGTGCACCGTGCCCAAAGCGACGTAAAAGCTCCAGTGCTTCATCAAAGGAAGAGTATGAAACAGGAGCTATAACCTCTGCAACCTCATCATTAAGTGAAGCGTCCTCTGGATATGACAAATGGTGAATGAGCCTGAAACTACCCTGTTCTCTTTTAGGAACAATGCCCAAGGGGGAGAGACGGAAGTTTTTAAAAGGTGGGCAAGAAAAAGGGCCAGCTACTCTTTCTTCTACTACTTCTTTAGAGATTTTTTCTTGTACAATTTCAGGTTGACTCATAGCAGAGCGTAAATTTCTAACCAAAGTGCATCCAGTCCCTGCAAAGGAGGGGACCAAGAAACCGTCCCTGAAACCATCAGTTAGCAACCGTGCCATTGTGCGGTCTGGATAATGATCTAACCACGGTTGCATGCTTAGCAGGCTCACCGGCGTCTTGGCCTTTTCCACCAACATTGTGTGGAAAGGATGGGAGAGAAGCTGCTGATGATTTTTTGAAACATCTACTAGCAGAATGGTTCCCATTGCAGTGAGAGCACTCATGCCTATACCTACAGTTTGATAAGAATTTGCATTGTCCTTCGTTAAAGGCAAAACAGAAGCCTTTACGAAAGACATTTTGTGGGCTAGGCACTGCTCTAGGTGTGAATTGCGGCTTTTGTGGTAGCATGAGATTCAACCATAAACCAACATCCTTGCATCCCCATTGCAAGGTAGGGTGAACTGCTAATTTCTGCCTGAAACTCTCATCATAGGTGAACCAGGCTGTACCGCCAAAATTACGGAAGGCTTCAGAAAATATGTCCACGTGTTGAAAAAGGCCTGAACATTTCTCAGGAAATTGTTCTCCCAACACAGCCGCGAAAATGCAAAAAGCCTGCAGCCAATTCTGAAAGGTTTTGGGGACAGCCCTCCGCCTATCCTCTTCTGTGCGCTCATCTGATTTCCTGTCAGATTTAGCTAGAAACTCTTTGGAAGCTGGCAATAATGACAACAGATCAATAAAATCACCCCCCCAAATGTTTTCTTTGACAGAGGTGGATAAGTGCAACTATAGAATGAGCAGAGCGTGCAGAAGGCATAACAGATTTGCAAACCTGAACCGACTTGCGGGCCATGCTACCTGTACTATTTTTTAAATTCTCACCAAGGGGGTTCTTTATCATATTATGCCAAATTGGACTTATATCATCTATCTCATTCTGTTGAAAAAGGTTCTCATCCTGCTGTAACTGTGCCCCTTTTAAATCATTACTAGTATCAGTATCATTCAAAGCACCAGAATACTGTGCTCCTTCAGCCTCCTCAACAAAAGCACCAACTGTGTGTGCCCCTTTAAGCTTGTGTAACATACAAGAACATTAAATTCAGTGACATTAACATCAGAGAGTGTCTCACCAACAGGCAGACTCCTAGTTTGCTCACTTCTGGCCGCAGCAGATGCAGGCTGAGTAGCAGTATTCTTTTCCATTGGAGGTGCATTCCTGTGAGGAACACTGCCAGCTCTCTCCTTTCCTTTGGGCTGAGGAGAAGCCTCAGT
Organism: Aquarana catesbeiana; assembly: GCF_042186555.1. Lineage (NCBI taxonomy): Eukaryota > Metazoa > Chordata > Amphibia > Anura > Ranidae > Aquarana > Aquarana catesbeiana. Next base: position 525,103,145 of record NC_133328.1, on the reverse strand, counting down.
TCTCTGCCTCTTTTTTCTTCTCCCTGGCTGCTGGCGCGGACTGCGCATGTCTGCTTCTGGCTCCTCCATCTTTTCCTGGGCTGTAACATTCGACGGCCCGGGCGGAGTCTCGGCACGTCTGTCCTCCAGGCATTGTATAAACCACTCCTCACCTCCGGAGCCTTCGGCTTTTTCAATGAGGCATCAGAGCAAGCTCTCCCTCCTCTCAGGTGAGCGGCGCTTCATACTTCCGAGTCCCGGTCTGGTTCCACAGGGTCTGCTTGCCTAACGGCCGGACTGCCCCTTTTATCTTCTTCAGAAACGCGGGCTATGCAAACCGCCAATTTCCTCCAATCAGCTGCTTGTTGCTGCGCAGGAGAAGCTGTTGCTGTAACCAATAACAATCCTACAGAAAACATAAGGAAACATGCATTCCCCTTTGAGCTCCCCCATGTTGGTCCTGCATATTGCATGGACCTGTCATTCTTCCACATTTCTAGTGCATAGAGCAGCTCATTGAAATAATTGGGCTGCCCTACACGTGACCTAAATCTTTATCTACCCTGTCAGTACACCTTTGCATCCTAAAACCCCTGCTAACCTCTGCACCCCAAACCTCCCCCATCCTCTCCACACCTACCTTTGCAGAACAGGCTGATGTTAGGCTAAATGACCACAGTTGCAGGCAGGACTTTCAAGCATGCTCCTTTATCTCACCAGTGGGCAGCATTCAATATATAGGTGATGGTGGATATGACAGCCGGTTTGCGACTATTTACATATCAATGTAGCTGGTATTTACATATCATTGCATTACATGTAAACACAGGGTCTGCAGGTGAGTCATCTGTACACAACAATAGGGCAGAGCTGTGCAGCATTAGTAGCAGCACTTCATACATATATCAGGACACAGCATGGGACTAAAACTTCAAGGGACAAGGGAATTGAAACCAGGATAGTTGACAAGTATGAGGTAGCTGCTTTGGGCCCCACAACAATGACAGAGCCCAGGGCAGCTGCCCCTTTTGCCCTGCCTTAAGGACGGCCCTGATTATAACACCTGCGCAATGTAAATTAGTAACAAGCTCAGGGCAGCTGCACTTTCTCTTGCAAGAGACAAGTGGTATAAAGTGTGCTACTCTATTTTCACATCTACATGTGTTGGATATATCCAAAAACAAAAGAGCCTAAATAAGTAATGAAGTTATTAAATAAATAAAATATTTGATACAAATATAATTCCAGTAAAGTGTGCCAAAAAGTGCCAGTGCCTGAATTAAAGTGCAATCCGTGACTCCATGAAAATAATATTCATTAAACATTCAAACAAGAAGATCCATTATGATAAGCAAGTGCAAAGTTTTCACCGAAAACATTGATTGCTGTATAAATCAATTACATCCTCTAATGATCGATGGCAGTGCTCCTAAAGCGGCAGTACAGTGCTATTCCACTTTAATTCACTCCATGTGCGCTGTGCCCCAACCCAAATGGGTCCAGACTCACCAAAAAGCCAATGCTATCGGTGTATGGACTCAAGAACCGCTCACCCCTACTCGTACGGGTTTTGTATCTCAATTAGACATCATCAGGAGCTGTGCCATGAAAACCTGTATGTGTTGATGTGTTTAAATAAAGACCTTTTTACGGGGTGATATCCCTCTCTGCTTTATACATATGTTGAGCTCCAACTGATCTATGTAAAAAGAAACAGCATTAAGGACACCTAGCCATGCACAGAGGAGCTGTGGAAAGCATTATTTTGATCCTTTTTGGTATAAGATATAAGAGGTGAACTACATTTGGTGACTCTGGACCCATTGGGGTTGGGATACAGTGCACATGGAGTGAATTGAAGTGGAATAGCACTGTTCTGTCACTTTAAGAGCACTGGCATCAATCTTTAGAGGATGTGATTGATCTATACACCAATCAATTTTTTCAATGAAAACTTTGCACTTGCTTATCACAATGGACTTTCTTGTTTGAATGTTTAATCAATATTGTTTTTATGGAGTCACGGATTGCACTTTAATCGAGGCACTAACACTTTTTGGCACACTTTACTTGAATGATAAACATTTTATTTATTTAAAACCTTTGTTAGGCTATTTTGTTTTTGGATATATCCAGCACATTTATGTGTAAAAAAAAGTAGCGCACTTTATACCACTCAAAAAAAAAAAACACTGACAAGGGCTTTGGATACAGTTTAAATTAAAATAATCCAATTCTGAAAACACTGCACTTCATTTTCCATTCCTGATATTGTTTGTCTGTGTTTCTTTGCATAACCACAGCACCAGCCCACCCACCTCCTGACATTGCTTCCAAAGTAAGCAATTCTCTCTATATGATATTGCCTCACCAATGTCTTTACATCTGGACAAAACCAAATCTTTTTTCATTAACATTATAGCTATCATAGAAAAGTTGATATTTCCAAGTGTTTTTCAAAATGATCTGACTAACTATTTTATATTACATTCAATGTCGAAAAACCATAAGATGTCTTATGAGAGGAAAAATGTTGAAAATAGGTTGAACGTACAAACAATAATTAATACAATTTTAGCAAAGCTGATCACTGTTATTGATGATGTTGTAATATTTCTGACATTCCTAGTTCTTGTGCAGGCATGTGTGTGTTATTTGTTGGGTCGCTTTTATTAAGGTTGTTTAACAAATACATATTAATGTTTATGATGTTGATGTCAGAGTAGTACATGCCTGTCAGCCTTAGGCTAAGGTAATTATCCTTCATTCTATACAAGCTTTATTAGGTGGATTTCATACTAGTGGTTTGATAATTATAGGGCACAAGTTTACCATCCTTGTATTCATGTATCAGCTAGATCAGTGTGAGAACTTCTGAACAGATATACAATTCTCCCTATATGTTTTCATGTGATCTTTTGCAATCTATTTCACCACTGTTTGCATTTTATTGTGTTTAAATTATATGATATTCTAAAAACAAGTACATATTAAACAGTCCTCCAAACTGGCAACAAATCTGTCCCAAACCCTGAAGCAGGCTCTTCTTAACATTAACCACTTCTGGACCGCTGCACGCCGATATACATCTTCACTTTGAGGATGGATATCATTGTTATGGCAGCAGCTAGCTGCCATAACCCCGGTATCGCCATGTTTGGCCGGCGGTCCGGTACAAGATAAAAGTGGTCTCTGCGGTGATTCGCCGAAAGATCACTTTTATCGGCGGCGGGAGAGGGCCACCCCCTCATCCAAAAATCCAATATAATTAAGGTTGAATCTGTCATTGAAGGCTTATGGTGTCTGTCAAATGTTCTAAGAAGATTCGACAGAGCAGCTAAACTGTACGACACCGCAATCGTACATTTCCGGTTGAATTTTCCGACTACAAGCTATAGTAGAATTCTAATGTTGTATGACACTAGTAATAATTATATTTATTAATTATTATTACTAGTCAACCAACATTAGAATTCTTCTATAGCCTATGGGCGGAGCATTTGACCATAAATGTCCGCTCGCGGCCACTGCTTCCTCGAATCTTTATGTCAAATCTTTTCTCTCTATGTCAAATAATCTTGGACAAATAGAGTTAGGTTAGGCACATTCGACCTTTTTTGCTATATTCTCTATAATGTCGAATCTTTTCTCTCTATGTCGAAAAGGAATGCACATGTCTAGTAAACAACACATCTAAAAAGAGGCCCGGTCCTTAAAGTGGAGTTCCACCCAAAAGTGGAACTTCCACTCATTAGATTCCTCCCCCCCTCTGGTGACACAGTTGGCACCTTTCAGGGGGGAGGGGGGTACAGATACCTGTATATTACAGGTATCTGTACCCACTTCCGGCGTAGATAGCCGCAGAATCTGCGGGTATTTACGCCACATCCTGTTCCCCCCCCCCGCTGCCTGCTGGGAAACACACGGGTCCCAGAGGCAGCAGGGACCATTCGTATTGCGCTGCGCGACTCGTGCATGCGCAGTAGGGAACCGGGAAGTGAAACCGCACGGCTTCACTTCCTGATTCCCTTACCGAAGATGGAGGCGGCAGCACCCGAGGACGGAGAGACGCTTCGGCCTCGGGTGCCGACATCGCGGGCGCCCTGGACAGGTAAGTGTCCATGTTTTAAAAGTCAGCAGCTGCAGTATTTGTAGCTGCTGACTTTTAAAAAATTTTTTTTTCGGTGCCGCTCCGCTTTAAGTAGTTAACCTAATCCTTAGAATAAACTCTTCAAATCAAAAAAGCACTCAAGCTAAAAATACTTTGTAGTACATGTGTACCATAAGGAAAAAGGTTTCTGTACTATACACAAAGGTGTTTTTGCAGAGATGTTTGGCTTGATAGTTCTATGCAGTACACAGAGCCGTGACCATGTCCCTTGACTCTAAATTCATACTTAGGTGTTTAAAATTATACACCTATAAAAAAACAGACATAAAGCATCAGTTTAAAAATGTATTAATTTTATTACATGAAATTTGACTTAAAAACTGTAATAACATAACAACCATTTAATGTTACCTTTAGAGTTGCACTCTTGGTAAATGTTAGGTTGAGGTTATTGATAATTTTTTGGAAATATAAATTGGGGCTAGGTTATGTGAACGGTTTGGAGGCTAGGTTAAGGTTTGACAGTTAGTTAAAGGGTTAGTCTAAGGGGGTTAGGTTTAGCTTCAGTGAAAAGGTTAAGGTCCTGGTTAAATTAACATTAAAGCCAAACTCCAGCTAAATACACAGATGACATGCATTTGCATATGTGAGAGCTGTTTTACCTGCAATGAATTTGTATTTCTGTCCATCCAGTTCTGAGATTTGAATAGCTTTGCCATATAACACAGTCCTGCATGGCTAGGGAGTGAACCGTATTTTTCTGTGCTGCAATTTTACTTTCACTTAGAGATCTTTTCCCCACCTTTACCCTTTAACTGTACAATATAACGAGAAGTAGCACACTGATAAGCTCATCTCTCTTTTACTGTTCTATCTCCTCACTGCAAGAGGTTGATGCAAAGTTAGATTCAGGTACTTACATGACTTACATGTAAGGGTATGGTGTATTAAAGTGATTGTAAAGCTTCTGGGTTACTTCCATTAAAATAACAAACATGTTATGCTTACCTGCTCTGTGGAATGGTTTTTGCAGAGATGAGGGACCAGCATATCAAATGCAGGGACCCTGGATCTTACTTTAGAGCCAAAGCCTTTCCAGTCAAACTGAAGTTTTCCATAGGAAATCTTGGATTCCAGGATTTGGTGTACCTCATATTAGCTAGTATTAACCAGAGGGATTAACTAGGGACAGAAGAAGAGAGGATCTATTCAAGACCAGAGGTTTGAACAATGATACATGGAACCAAAAATCAGTAACTTGAGAGGTAGGCAAAGTTTGTAGCAGACTGGATTGATCTTTGCAGTAATTACATAAGGATTACCATAAAATGGGCAAACTATATGGAGAGAACTTGGAGAAAAAAATGTTGGTCATACGCCAAACCTTGTCCCCAGATTGGAAAAGCAAAGCTCTTTGTTGGTGCCAATCTGAAATTTTTTGTGTCATATTCGGCACATCGCAGATCTTGTGGACAGATTACTGGGAGGGGCTGGGGAAGACCCGGCTGTCATGGTGCACGTTGGCACCAATGACAAAGTCAGAGGCAGATGGAGTGTCCTAAAGAACGATTTTAGGGACTTAGGTGCTAAATTGAGGAAAAGGACCTCCAAGGTAGTATTCTCAGGAATACTACCGGTACATTGAGCCACACCAGAAAGGCAGAGAGAGATTAGGGAAGTAAACAAGTGGCTGAAGAGCTGGTGTAGTAAGGAGGGGTTTGGGTTCCTGGAGGACTGGGCCGACTTCTCAGTCGGTAACCGGTACCGTAAGAAGGGACGGACTGCACCTAAATGAGTAGGGTGCAGATCTGCTGGGAATGAAGATGGCCAAAAAGTTAGAGGGGTTTTTAAACTAGGCGATGGGGGGGAGGGTCCAGAGACAGTGATAGCCAGCGCGGATGATATTCCAGAGTGTAGTGTTGGGGGCATTAGTGGTAGGTTAACCAAAGCACAAAAACACAAGGTGAGTATAGTAGCAAGTCCTAGTTGCAATTTTGAAACACCCAATACGAGGACAATATGCGACCGGTCTAAACTATGTGGCATGTTCACCAATGCCAGGAGCATGGCAGACAAGATGGGTGAACTAGAGATACTGTTGTACAAGGAGGATTTGGATTTTGTGGGAATTTCAGAGACCTGGTTCAACAGCTCTCATGATTGGCTGGCAAACATTCAAGGGTATACCCTATACCGCAAGGATAGAGAGGGTAAAAAAGGGGGAGGGGTATGCCTATATATCAAGAATAATGTACAAGCGAATGTGAGAGATGACATCACTGAGGGAGCTAGAGAGGAGGTGGAATCCTTATGGGTAGAGCTCCAAAGGGATGAAGCTAAAGGGAAAATAATACTGGGAGTATGCTATAGGCCCCCTAACCTGAAGGAGGAAGTGGAGACGGATCTCCTATCACAAATTGGATTAGCAGCAAGGATGGGAAGTGTTATCATAATGGGGGATTTTAATTATCCAGACATAGACTGGGCGGAGGGAACCGCGCATTCATTTAAGGCTCGCCAGTTCCTTAATGTCTTGCAGGACAATTTTATGGGTTAGATGGTAGACGCACCAACTAGAAATAAAACATTACTGGATCTACTGATTACCAACAATACAGACTTGATCACAGATGTGGAAATACGGGGCAATTTAGGTAACAGCGATCACAGGTCAATTAGTTTCAGTATAAATCACACAAATAGGAAACATAAAGGGAATACAAAGACACTGAATTTCAAAAGAGCCAACTTCCCTAAACTACAAACCTTGCTAAAAGGCATAAATTGGGATAAAGTATTAGGAACAAAGAATACGGAGGAGAGATGGGTTTGCTTTAAGAGCATATTAAATAAGGGCATTAGCCAATGTATCCCATTGGGTAATAAATTTAAAAGAGCGAACAAAAATCCTGGATGGCTTAACTCCAATGTAAAAATGCATATAAAAGCAAAGGAGAAGGCCTTCAAAAAATACAAGGTTGAGGGATCATCCTCAGCATTCAGACTTTATAAAGAATGCAATAAGAAATGTAAGGGTGCAATTAGGACGGCTAAGATAGAACATGAAAGACACATAGCGGAGGAGAGCAAAAAAAATCCCAAGAAATTCTTTAAGTATGTAAACAGTAAAAAAGGGAGGACAGACCATATCGGCCCCATAAAGAATGAGGAAGGACATCTGGTTACAAAGGATGGGGAGATGGCAAAGGTATTGAATTTATTCTTCTCCTCAGTCTTCACGAGTGAATCGGGGGGCTTCAGTAACCAAAACTGCAGTGTTTATCCTCATGACACAACACAGGAAGCACCTCCATGGTTAACAGAGGACGGAATTAAAATTAGACTTGAGAAACTTAACATTAATAAATCACCGGGACCAGATGGCTTGCATCCTAGGGTACTTAGGGAACTCAGTCAGGTGATTGCCAGACCGTTGTTCCTAATTTTTACAGACAGTCTATTGACTGGAATGGTACCAGCTGATTGGAGAAAAGCAAATGTAGCACCAATATTTAAAAAGGGCCCAAAAAACATCCCTGGGAATTACAGACCACTTAGCCTAACATCAATAGTATGTAAAATCTTGGAGGGGATGATAAGGGACTATATACAAGATTTTAGTAATAAGAACGATATCATTAGCAGTAATCAGCATGGATTCATGAAGAATCGTTCTTGCCAAACCAATCTATTAACCTTCTATGAGGAGGTGAGTTGCCATCTAGATAAAGGAAGTCCCGTAGACGTGGTGTATCTGGATTTTGCAAAAAGCATTTGACACAGTTCCCCATAAACGTTTACTGTACAAAATAGGGTCCGTTGGCATGGACCATAGGGTGAGTACCTGGACTGAAAACTGGCTACAAGGGCGTGTTCAGAGGGTGGTGATAAATGGGGAGTACTCAGAATGGTCAGGGGTGGGTAGTGGGGTTCCCCAGGGTTCTGTGCTGGGACCAATCCTATTTAATTTGTTTATAAACGATCTGGAGGATGGGATAAACAGTTCAATCTCTGTATTTGCAGACGATACTAAGCTAAGCAGGGCAATAACTTCTCCGCAGAATGTGGAAACCTTGCAAAAAGACCTGAACAAATTAATGGGGTGGGCGACTACATGGCAAATGAGGTTCAATGTAGAAAAATGTAAAATAATGCATTTGGGTGGCAAAAATATGAATGCAATCTATACACTGGGGGGAGAACCTCTGGGGGAATCTAGGATGGAAAAGGACCTGGGGGTCCTAGTAGATGATAGGCTCAGCAATGGCATGCAATGCCAAGCTGCTGCTAATAAGGCAAACAGAATATTGGCATGTATTAAAAGGGGGATCAACTCCAGAGATAAAACGATAATTCTCCTGCTCTACAAGACTCTGGTCCGGCCGCACCTGGAGTATGCTGTCCAGTTCTGGGCACCAGTCCTCAGGAAGGATGTACTGGAAATGGAGCGAGTACAAAGAAGGGCAACAAAGCTAATAAAGGGTCTGAAGGATCTTAGTTATGAGGAAAGGTTGCGAGCGTTGAACTTATTCTCTCTGGAGAAGAGACGCTTGAGAGGGGATATGATTTCAATTTACAAATACTGTACTGGTGACCCCACAATAGGGATAAAACTTTTTCGCAGAAGAGAGTTTAATAAGACTCGGGGCCACTCATTACAATTAGAAGAAAAGAGGTTTAACCTTAAACTACGTAGAGGGTTCTTTACTGTAAGAGCGGTAAGGATGTGGAATTCCCTTCCACAGGCGGTGGTCTCAGCGGGGAGCATTGATAGCTTCAAGAAACTATTAGATAATCACTTGAATGACCGCAACATACAGGGATATATAATGTAATACTGACACATAATCACACACATAGGTTGGACTTGATGGACGTGTGTCTTTTTCAACCTCACCTACTATGTAACTATGTAACTATATATTGCAGAGCTCTGGAGTGTTAAAGTCTTAAACCAAATCTGGTTAAAGTCTCACTACATAGCACAGAGTGGGAGAATCACTGGTGAACAAGGTATTGTTAAAGGAAGATGTGGATGTTTGCTGTAGATAATGAAGAATAGAGACTCCTTGTTAGCATGAAGATGGTTATGTTTAACAAACTCTGTCAAAGGCAAACAGGCAAACCATGATAGGCAGACACTAGATCCTCTCAATTTGCCCATTAGTCGGTATATGATAGGCCAAGAAAAACTGCAAAGTGACATCCAGAGACTTACAGAGGCCCTTCCAGTAGTGGGAGGTGAATTGCATGGTTAAGGACTATATGGGTTGGCAAGTCATAAATCTGAAGATTTCCCACATAAAGCAACAAGGCTGCTGCTGGGGGCAATGCAGGATAGGGTACAGAATTAGCTTTGGGCATAAATCACGCACACCTTTTTTGTAATTCTTCACATCCTTTTGAAGATTAGGCCACCAGTACAGGAAATACAGGATTCTGTAGATACTAGGATGACTGAAGATCTTGGGGTTGTGGGATCAACATAGGAGTTGAGTTCTTTGCTCTGGAGGCAGTAGAGTCTTGCTTAGGGAGATGGTGAACTCCTGGATATAGGCCAGGGGCCAAGATGTGAGTGGTTAGAATAATGAATTGTGGCTTGGCAGGAGCTTCAGAGTCTTGGCAGTTAAAAGAGTGTGAGAGCACTTTAGCTTTAGAGAACTAATAGGCTTGCCTGGGCTTTATGCAAAGGGCAGTTTGTAAGTGTTTATGGTCCATGTTAATGGTGATTCAATGAGGTGATCATTCTAGGAAAGATCCCTACTCTTCAAGGGCTAGTTCAATAGAAAGTAGTTCTTGATCCTCAATAGCAAACCTCTTCTCTGCTTCCTTATAGAAGTAGGTGCAGGGGCACCTAGTCCCACTGAGGAACTGAAAACAAGATGGCATCAGATAAGGCATCAACTGCAATCTCAGCTGAAAATAGCAGCAGTTCATGAAAGACCATCTTTAGAGACTATATAGAACAGGAAAGACATCTGTGGAAGTTCAAAGAGACATTTTACGGCCATATAGTTAATTTTCACAGAGGCAAGAATGAACATACATGACAGGCCTGGGGAGAAAATTATTATATTGTTCAGGTAGACAGCAGCACACTTGTAGAGGAGATCTCAAAAGATTTATTTGACAATGTGCTAGATAAGTGGTGTTACAGAATGGGCATTACAAGATTTTCGAAGTGAACGTCCCTGGTATTACATGCAATCTTCCATTCATTTTTCTTCTTGGAAAAGAACTGAGTTGTATCTAATGTAGTGAAAACTTGGGCTTCAGAGAGCTGATCAAAGAGCTCTGTATAAAGGAGCAGTGGGTAGCAGTTCCTGACAGTGATGGTGTTTAATCAAAGATAATCAATACAGGGGCAGTGGGTGCCACCTTTTTTTTGTAAAGAAGAATTTAGTCTCAGTACGGGAAGAAGATTTGTGGATAAAATGTTTTGGAGATTTTTGGAGAATATAATCTGAATTGGCCTTGGCCTCTGGGAATCTGAAGGGATATACCCTATCTCTATGTGAGCAAAACCCAAAATAAAATCAATGACAAGATCGAAGGGATGATGGTGGTAACTGTTTAGCATTGCGCTTGGAGGTAACATGCACATAGTGAGCTAGATTGAAGGAGGTGAGCTTGGACGTAGCAAGAGAAAGAGACTTGGCATGCATGACTTTGATGTTGCAAGTGAAATGACAGGAAGGCTTCGGGCGAGTAACTGAGTGGTGGACCAATCCAGCACTAGGGAATGTAGTTGGAGCCATGGGAGACCCAATATTAGCATAGAAGTGTCTCAGGAGCATCTAGTGCTCCTGCTCCTCATTTCTGCATCCAGGGTTTCGGCTATGGAACTCTTTGTCTGTCTGTCCACCTGCAAGGTGATTAATGTGATCAGTCTCTGGGTGCAAACCAAACCTGTTATAAGCCAGCCAAATTCTCACTCTGCATGCTTGTGATAGAGAGTGATTGTCAGGGAAATGGCCGTGTTGTGGGCAATTCCGCCAGTAACCGTCATGGTGGCGCCAGGCGAGTCTAGTGAGCACGCCCCGATCTTGTGGGCACACCCCCCCGGCCTATTTAAACCTGCCACTGACACTTGCGGTTTGCTGGATTATCAAACAGCTCCTGTGTTCCTGTGCCTTGTATACTCTGAAGACCCCTGCTTGACCTCTGCTCGGCTTGACCTGTGTTCCTGTTTATCTCCTCGCTCTGACCCCGGCTTGGCTGACTACTCTCCGATCTTCTGCCCTCTGTGTATTACCCGGCTTGTTTCTGTACCTCTCTCAGACTGTCTTTTCCGCAAACGTCGATCCAGTTGGATGGATAATTGGATGAGACCCTTGAGTGTAGTGGGAATCTTGATCCTGGCCAACTTGTCCTTGAGGGATTTGGAGAGTCCTAGGCGGAACTGGTGTAGTAAAGCTGCCTCATTCCAGGCTGTGTCTGCGGACCACCGCTGGAAGTCCAGGGTATAGTCCTCTACTGGTCGCCTACCCTGCTGCAGAGAGTGCAGAGCGGCTTCAGCGGTGGCAGTACGCTGGGGATCCTCGTAAAGTTGTGCCATAGCTGCCAGGAATGCGTCCACCGTGCAAATGACTGGACTCTTTTGTTCCCATATGTTATGGGCCCAGGCCTGAGGTTCATCTGACAGCAAAGAGATGAGTAAGCCGACTTTAACAGTCGCTAAAGCAAAAGTCCGGGGTTGCAGGGCTAGGTACAATAGGCAGGCAGTCTTGAAGGATCTGAACTTTTTCCGGTTTCCGGAGAATCGCTCCAGAACGGGAACTCGGGGTTCTGGAGGCGGGAACATCATCAAGGGAGCCGCAGAGGATTGTTTGTGAGCAGATGACTCTGACAGGTGTTGCAACTTATCCGTTAGTTGCAGATAACCTTCCTGTAATTTCTGAACTGCTTGGGTCAGAGTGGTGGCTTGTTGGCACAAAGTCTCTAATGGGAACGCACCTCCGCCGGCCTCAGTCATGGCTGGATTATACTGTCAAGTCTGTAGTGTGAGGCCGGGTTGCTGAGAGGGCGCCCCTTGTGGCTAAGTGCAGCACTTCCCTGGATTTGGGTACAGGGAATGCGATGCACAGAGGTGCACGGGTTGCAAGGGATACTGCAAACTGGCGGGTTGGTTGTAAGTAGCTAGAGTGCGTTGTGGCAGCCGTGCGGAGAGAAGTCTTGAACGGTAACAGCAGGGTTAACCATTAACAGGGTCCGCAGTCAGGCCAGGGGTCAGATACCAAAAGACAGTCCGAGAGAGGTACAGGAACAAGCCGGGTCATACACAGAGGGCAGAAGATCGGAGAGTAGTCAGCCAAGCCGGGGTCAGAGCGAGGAGATAAACAGGAACACAGGTCAAGCCGAACAGAGGTCAAGCAGGGGTCTTCAGAGTATACAAGGCACAGGAACACAGGAGCCGTTTGATAATCCAGCAAACTGCAAGTGTCAGTGGCAGGTTTAAATAGGCCAGGGGGGTGTGCCCACAAGATCGGGGTGTGCTCACTAGACTCGCCTGGCGCCACCATGACGGTTACTGGCGGAATTGCCCACAACACGGCAATTTCCCTGACAGTGATACATGTGTAATTCCTGATCAAGCCCCCTGTCTGTATGCCTTGCTCTGCTTGTTTGGATTTCCCTGTGTATGACTTTGTACCGGATATTGGACTATTCCCTGAACTCAGCCTGCCTTTTACCTGGACTGTTATTGAACCACACTGCCTATCTGCCAACCACAAGTATCTGTTTGCTTTGCTCAGTTGCGCCTGCCCTGGTGTGGTGGCCAGGCACTATAGCATTGTGTATAAGTCCTGGGGGCAACCAAGTACCGGTAGGCCTGCTTGCCTTAAGGGAAAGGGGGCTGCTATTGGTGAAGAACACAGTAGCCAGCTATAGTGTCTGACCATCTGTGTTGGGGTAGACGTTACATTATCACAAGCCTTTAATGAAAAAAAATTCTGTGAAGATGGACTCTACACAGGCTTGTTTATTTGCTGAGGAAATTTGCAAACTGAAACGCCATGTCCACGAACTGTCTGTGTGTATGCTATACTTTAAGCTTAAGCCACACTCTTCTGGTTCTGAAGCACAGAGGATCAGCCTGATTATTGCATGATTTCAGGGGGATCCTCAGTCTTGGGCTTTTAGTCTCCCCGCAGATGACCCAACCAGAGGGTCAATTGAAGCTTTTTCAAGGCCTTAGGCTTACTCTATGATGACCCTGACTGTGCCCACTCAGCTGAAACTAACCTTGGGTCATTACGTCAGGATAAACGCACCGCTGAACAATACTGTTCTGATTTCTGCCGCTTGGCACCTGACTTAAGGTGGAATGACCCAGCTCTTAGAAGCCAGGTCAGGTTAGGCTTATCAGACTCCATCAAATACTCCTTAGTACACTACCCTAAACCAAAGTCATTGAAAGAAGAAATGCAAGTAGCCATCTATATAGACAGACATTTAAGAGAAAGGCGTACAGAGAGGTTTGTTTCTTTGCCCCCCAGTAGACCGCCTACTTCTTCTTCTTCATCAACCCTTCCTGAGCCCTCTCAACCTCTCCTAGAGGAAGAGCCAATGCAAATTGGCACTACCCATTTATGCTCTGGGGAAAAGGCTAGAAGAAGATTTCAGGGACTGTGCTTATACTGTGGCAACCACGGCCACTTTGTCGCCAGCTGCCCTAATAAGACCGAGAAATGCCAAGAGTCTAGTGCGGGTGGGGTCTGCTTCTACAGACTATACTGTGTCAGTTTCCCTTGGAGATAAACTATTTGTTTCTGCACGACTTAGTTCTGCCAAGTTTTCTCATCACCTCTCAGCTTTCATAGATTCTGGTGCTGCTAGCAATTTCATTGATAGGGACCTACAGATTCCTGTGACTAAGGTGCACAGACCCTTTTCAGTCTTAGTTGTTGATAACTCTCCCTTATCCATGGGCCTGGTCACCTTGTGCACTGTACCCATTACCCTGACCATTGGGGAATTTCATAGGGAGACAATCAGCTTCTACTTGATCTCCTCTCCTGCTTATCCCCTTATCTTAGGGTATCCCTGTCTTAAACTTTATAACCCGCACATAGATTGAGCTACAGAGGAGATTAGGTTCTGGTCCCAGACCTGCTTCCAGAACTGCTTTAAAACTGCTGGCCAGTTGCCCATTTATAACTCTTGTGTGGCCAGTACCAGTCATGTGACTTTATTACAGTCCTATTCAGATCCTGATCATGACAATTTTTCCAAGTGTGACTCCAGCTTGCATAACCATGTGCCTTTATATGACTCTGTTAAAGCAAAAAAACACTGACAAGTTTATTGAATTATCTACAGGCCACCTCTCCTGCCAATTGTCACTGCCTGAATCTTCTCCTCCTAGAAGCCAAACTTACTTGCTGTCTCACAGCCTTGAGCCCTGTTTGGAAACTTCCTCTAAGTCCTCAGAAGTCAAGCCCTCTGGACTACTCCTACCCTTGCCTGTCCCTAAACTCCCTGAGATGCACATCCAGGCAAACTTGTCCTCAAGATCTGGAGTCGCTACACCTGGCGATGTGGTCCAGTTAGTCGCTACACCGGGCGGTGCAGCCCAGTCGGCCTCCGCACCAGTTATCCTGGTCCAGCCCATGCCAATTGAGTCTCCTGCTTCTTCTTCTTCTGGATTTTCTATAACCTGGCCATACCCTACTACTACTACATCCATTCAAACCTGTCTAAGAAGTTCAATCCACCCTTTGGATAGACTGCCTCATTCAGCCAGGTGGGGCTTTCAACCTTTTTATTCAAGCCTCTCTGCATTCTGTTTGTGTTTCAGCTATCCAGCTTGACTCCTGTGACACATCACCTGCTAACCAACCTGACCTTGCGGATCCCCTGACCTCTGCCCAGTCCGATGGTCCTATGCTGGATGTCCAGCTCATCTTTAAGGGTCCAGGGGCCCCTCCTCAGAGAGGGGTGGGGGGGGGTAATGTCAGGAGCATCTAGTGCTCCTGCTCCTCATTTCAGCATTTATGGTTTTGGCTATGGCATTCTCCTTGTCTGTCTGTCCAACTGTAAGGTTATTAATGTGATCAGTCTCTGGGTGCAAATCAAACCTGTTATAAGCCAGCCAAACCCTCACTCGCATGCTTGGGATAGAGAGTGATACGTGTGTAATTTCTGTTCAGGCTCCCTGTCTGTCTGCCTTGCTCTGCTTGTTTGGATTTTCCTGTGTATGACCGTGGACCGGATATTGGACTATTCCCTGAACTCAGCCTGATTATTACCTGAACTGTCATTGAACCACTCTGCCTATCTGCCAACCGCAAGTACCTGTTTGCTTTGCTCAGTTCACGCCTGCCTTGGCACGGTGGCCAGGCACTATAGCATTGTGTATAAGTCCTGGAGGCAACTGCGTACTAGTAGGCCTGCTTGTCTTATGGGAAAGAGGTGAAGAACACAGTAGCCAGCTATAGTGTCTGTCCACCTGTGTTGGGGTAGACGTGACAAAGTAGTTTAGTGACACTTTAATAAAATGTCCTTTTTGTCCAAAGTAAATACAAAGGCCTTGGGATTTACACTGGGTTCTATCTTGGTTGTACTGTCATAAGCAACCAAGGCTCCTCTCTGGAAGCTGAGCAGTGGGTCTGGGCAGTTCAAGTTGATGCTGGAAAGTTCGTACCAGGCAAGGTGAGAAAGCCTTTCACAGATGAGACCTTTCTTGGGGATAATCTTGAAAGTGAATGTCTATTTGTAGGGCCAAGGCGATCAGTTCATTGGGGGGCAAATCCCTGCCAGAATGTGAGTGTGAGGGCCTCATTATTCCAGGCAAGTTCAGCTGCAGGAGTTCAGAACCGAATCACATACTGCCCAACTGGAAATGAACCATGAAAGAGATATAGAATTTGTCCCTGGTGCTTGCCAAAGAGGAAGCTTGAGCAAGCTCATCAAATATTCTTCCAGAAAGAGTCAGAAAAGTAGCAAAGTTGTTGGTCACAAGGTTGCCCTTTTCCCAGAGCAATGATATCCAGGCCAAACCTCATAGGTTCCCTTCAGCATCTGTAAGAAAGTTTTATGGCTGTAACTTAAAATAGATATTGCACTGATTTATGAACAACACTAGGGAGCCTGGAGGCAGCAGCAAGTGAGATGTAGAGGTCACAGGCTCAGCCACACTGAAAAGGCCTGTGAAAAGGCTGGAGGTTAGGAAGTTGAAGAGAGAGAGGCCAATAGTTGATCCAATGGGTCAAGTGGGTGCGGAATTGTGAGATAAACTGGACTTGACTGGCTCCTGGGCATTGAGTCTTTAAACGAGAAGCTCATTAAGATCAGTAGGTGGCTGGGGTACATCACATGGGTTCATGGTTTTAGTGGACTGTCATGGACAAGGGTCCATATCGACTGGGGTAACTAGTCCAGGTGGCTTCAGGAGCATGTAATAGACTGCATGAAGAAACAGGTGCCATGAAGGCACACAGGGTGCACTAGGAGACATAGGTTAACCTGGGGTGCACTGGAGTCATATAATGCCCTGGGGACACAAGATAACACAGAATGATCTAATGTGCATTGGGGTCACTAGGTGACACAGGCTACTCTAATGTTGCAGGGGGCACTGGAGTCACAGGGAACATTGCTCAAACACCAAGCCACATGTTATAATAAAAGGGAAACTGATCATTAGAACTGTCTCCTGATTGGCTGTGGCAGCAATCAGGAGAATTGTCACTGATTGACTGCAGCGCTGGCTAGAACAGAGACTCAGCGCTAGATCCAGGAAGAAGTAGGTTGGACAGCTAGTTTGTTTTTAATTTGCAAAGGAAAAACAGGGTACTCAAAAGAAACCCACAGTGTGCTTAATCCAAATATTACACTACAGTGAAATTACAGTTCTGTTGAGGAAAAAGCTTTCCTGTCAATTTATAAATAATGCAAGTATTTTATCAAACATGCCTCTTCTTACTTGTTTTTGTTATTGTTTATTATTGTAGTTATTGAGATAGGCCATACCAGTGCACTTCTTCAGAGTGAGTGATAGGTGGGTGGGTCCGCCTACTGTCAGCATGTAATGGGTTCCGAAGCTGTAAAAAATATTTTTGCACCCTAATCATTTCAATAGATGTTCAAGCACTGTTGACAAATATCCTAAAATAGATTAAAGGTTCAGTAAACCTAGGGCACAACCATAGACCATGAGATGACAGAACTGGCAAAAGATCTCAGAAAGTCCTTTTTATATTCTTGCATGATTGTTTAGCTCACACATGCATTTTATACATTAAGCAGACACCCTGGCACCAGCCTTTGCGCAATAATGCCAAAATGATTATTTAGGCTGAAGTTTCATCCACAAGGTATATTGTCAAATGGTAGCTGCAGAATAACACAAATTTTCTTTTTTCTTTTTAGTTCTATTTTTTTTCTAATTCTGCACCAGTAGAACATTTTGAAACCCTCTCTGCTGCAGTCCAAAATGCCCTCTGCTTTGTCAGAACGATAACTCAGCACTTGATCTTAAAAAATACGTGTTTTTGGTGTTTTTTTTACTATATAGTGGTGAATAAAACATCAGTTGGGCTTTTAAGAACATTTTGAAAAATTAACATTCTACCTAAATCATCAGTGAGAGGGTGTCTTCTGGGTTTGAGCTTTTTTTATAGACATAAATAACTGTTATCAGCTGGTTCAGGTGACAGTTATTACATACGGTATCTGTGGGTAACCTTGATCACCAACTGTGATGCCCCGTACACACGGTCGGACTTTGTTTGGACATTCTGACAACAAAATCCTAGGATTTTTTCCAACGGATGTTGGCTCAAACTTGTCTTGCATACACACGGTCACACAAAGTTGTCGGAAAATCCGATCGTTCTAAACGCGGTGACGTAAAACACGTACGTTGCGACTATAAACGGGGCAGTGGCCAATAGCTTTCATCTCTTTATTTATTCTGAGCATGCGTGGCACTTTGTCCGTTGGATTTGTGTACACACGATCGGAATTTCCGACAATGGATTTTGTTGTCGGAAAATTTTATATCCTGCTCTCAAACTTTGTGTGTCGGAAAATCCGATGGAAAATGTGTGATGGCGCCTACACACGGTCGGAATTTCCGACAACAAGGTCCTATCACACATTTTCCGTCGGAAAATCCGACCGTGTGTACGGGGCATTCGGATAAAAATCCTTTGGAATGTGGAAATTGATTTCAACCAGTTCTCAGAATGGTAAAATAACATTGTGAGAGATAAATGGTAAGGCACAACCAATATGCAATGTTGCTAAGCAGACAGAATATGATGAATTCCATATATCAATATTTTTACATAGTTACAGTTGTACATTGATCCAGTTTAGAGCAATGTTACTATGCATATACCATACCTGCGTAATTCTTGTGGAAGCTGGAAAACATTGCAATAAGCACCACTACTGTAGTGATCTCCACTAGCTTCCTGTGTCAAGTGACTGCCCTGCTGCATTGTGAACACAAGAGGTTGCTCACTCAGCAAAGGTGCCTTTCAGAGAATGCTTTTCATTTTCTCATTGCAAAGAGCTCTCTAATTGTACAAGGTGATGATCATGATGTCATCATGTTGCCTCTCCATCTTATCCAATCAGAGAACATTTTGCATTTACTGAGTAAGTGCACAGTGTTCTCTGCATGGCACCCATGCTGAGCAAGCCACCTCCTGTGTTTACAGTGCAGAAGAGCAGCCACTCAACCTGGGACCTGAAAGCTATGGGAGATCACTGGAGTAGTGGTGCCTAGGGGGGGATTGGCCAGGTATGGTATATGCATAATTACATTGCTCCAAGCTGGACCAATGTAACTGTAAAAATAGCCATACCTGGAATTCAACTGTAACATGAAAAAAATGGCTGCTTCCATGCATATAAACTATATATAAAAATACAGTTTTTTAGCTTTTTAAAAAAAACATTAACACACATTGTGGAGATTATTTGCATAAAATAGATTACTGCCACATGTATACTGTAGCTAAACACAATAAAAAGACTATAGCTTTCCTTTAAGCTTTTAGTGGTAATTGCTCTGTCTCTGTCATGAAAGAGAACTTCAACAGAACTGAGCGCTTCAACTGTGGCAGCTATCCAGTGAACTGAAATTAACACATATCACTGTCAGGGCAGTGGTTATCGTACAAGATATACAGGCATGTGCCTAAGGCTACATTATCCAGTAAGCTGCATTAAAGTGTTTCATGATCACTGGATTCCGGTTAATGCTCTATTAAGTTTATTTACATTGATTTTTTTTATAATCTTTATTTTTTTTTCTATACATATAATTAAACATAAAATAACACAGATATGATTCTAATTCCACATAAATACTGTATCTTACCAACGCATACAAAAACAAAACAAAAAAATAAACATGACATTACTATCAGCGACTCACTACACCTACTTTCTGTGGCTAATATTATTGCCAGTTTATTGAAATCAACTACAACTCTAAGCAAGCAAACGTTTAAATGTGTGAGGTTGCAAACTCAAGGAGCCAATTGATCATGGATTTTTTTTGAAATGCAGCAATGCATCCATATCTCCATACCTCTCTAATTTCTTGTACGTTTACTATCCAATCCTTCACTGAAGGATCCATAGGTGGTTTCGAATTCTTGAGTATTAAATTCTTCTCTGCCTTCAAAAGATGAGGCAATAAAGATATTTAATATTTTCTCACCACAGTGGAGTGCTGGATGTGGAGACATGCCAGGGAGTCTGTGAAGGAACTTCATCCTTACACGGTCATGGATAAAGTCCTCATCATTACATGGTCCTTGATGAGGAGTCCTGGAGCAGAAGAGAGACTGTGGGGAATAGTGTCAAATCGATGCGGCCCGAGGGCGCAGGATTTGCAAGCTGGGCTAGCTGGGAACAGTAGTCCACCGTTCAGCACATGCTATTAAACTACTAGGCCTCCAGGGAGAGGTACTGCAGGCCTCTGGCCTAGTAGCAGCAACCAATCAGAGTCAGCATTAGAGACTATTCAGAGTGGGTTCTTTTGCATATAGAAGAGGATGTGACAAGAAACATAATGTGCTACAGAATAAGTTTGTGCAGGAGGGAAGAATTCCTGGGAACAATAGTCTGCAGGAGTTACGCAGAGGAGGAGCAATAATCTGCATGGTGATGCAGGGAAGAGACTGTAGATTATATATATGCGCATCATTTCTAATGTAATGGGCATAATGGGCACCAAACAATCTCACTTCTATATCAGTTGTGCAGGTTAGAGTTGAGTAGATTGATCCACCGTACCTAAGGCTAGGATTTTCAGGTATTCTGAAGTGGTTGTGAAAGCATCTCAGTAGAACCACATCAGATTCTTCTTTTCCATTAATGGTAGAAGAGAGATCCTTATGATTTTAGTAGGGGTAAACTATTGCTGCAAGGTTGGAAGTTCTTTCCTCCTCAGGTTTGCCGATATGCAGGATCTAGCAGTATTTACCAGAGTACTGAGTTAGGGAGTTTATATACTTTTTTTTTTTTGTGGTGAAGTATAACCCTTGCTTATTCTATTCAAAATGAAAACAAAAAGTTTTGCCTTCCATTCTGCTTCAAACTGATGCCATTGTGCAATACAATAGAGACATGATTGGTTAATAACGCAAGTTCTCTGTTTTTTAATCTGTGCTTTCCTATGTAAGTGATTACATTATGCTAATAATTTAAAAAATTTACTTTTTAAACAAATACATATCTTGATTAAAGACTGTTCTTTATCTACTTGTATGCCTCTACATATATTTTAGGTATTAGAGGACAAAGTTCCTCCAAATTTTAAATAATAATGGTAAGAAGGTATTAAATGATATCTAAAGGCAAACCTTTTTGTTGGAAGGGTAAGACCCTCTGCCAAGTTTTTATTTCTGCCTGTGTCCCCACTATTTATTCTGAAGAGGGGCCATCTTTCAATAGGAACAAATATTATTGTCACAACTGTTTAGGGTGGAAGTTCTACTTGCTTTGTGGTGTAATTAAAGAAAATCTCCCCTTCCGGACATAAACAGCAAAAGATAACATGAAGTGGTGTTAACTCTTTCCTACTCCTATGTAAAACTAAAAGAAAACACTGTCTGCATTAGGGGCCATGCACCCGGACCCAAAAGGATGTCAGATTGGGAGCATGTAAGGGGGTGCAGGTTTTCCTCCATCCAGTAGGTGGCACTGTGATGCTATACAAATGGAGTGGAGTCTTCAGAAGAAATTGTCTTTTCAGGGATTCCTTCAGTGTCTCAGAGGTATCAGCTGTCTGATTGGACAATGCAACTTTTAGGACTTTGGCAGCCATCTTGGTGTGGGACCTTATAAAATAGGGGAACCTGCGCCATTCAGGTACATCTGAAATGAGTGATAGGTTAGGGGTAGAGATCCCGCTTGTCAGGAAAAGCAAATAGCACAGGGGAAGGTTCCTGGTGAGTAGGGTTAGGAAAGGAAAAACTTCAGGAAAACCTCTGGCATCCTGTGATTTCCTGAAAGAATGCTTACAACGTAAACTGACAGTATTGTGAATTCAGTAGAGCCCTGGCTGGTTCTTCAGTCTCTATTGTGTAGGGGATTACAGGCTAATTGAAGCAAAATCCAGGTACCTTTATTCTAATTTGACGTTACAGTAATTATTCAGTGCCTTGAAAAAGAATTCATACCCCTTGAAATTTTAAACATTTTGTCAGGTCTCCCACCTGAGCTGTGGATCTCTGCAGCTCCTCCAGAGTTACCATGGACCTCTTGGCTGCTTCTCTGAATAATGCTCTCCTTGCCCGGCCTGTCAGTTTAGGTGGACGGCCATGTCTTGGTAGGTTTGCAGTTGTGCCATACTCTTTCTATTTTCCAATGATGGATTGAACAGTCCTCTGTGAGATGTTCAAAGCTTGGGATATTTTTTTATAATCTAACCCTGCTTTAAACTTTTCCACAACTTTATCCCTGACCTGTCTGGTGTGTTCCTTGGCCTTCATGATGCTCTTGGTTCACTAAGGTTTTATAACAAACCTCTGAGGGCTTCGCAGAACAGCTGTATTTAAACTGAGATTAAATTACTTACAAGGGGACTCTATTTACTAATTAGGTGACTTCTGAAGGCAATTAGTAAAGGGGGCTGAATACAAATGCACGCTACACATTTCAGATATTTATTTGTAAAACATTTTGAAAACCATTTATCATTTTCCTTCCACTTCATAATTATGTGCCACTTTGTGTTGGTCTGTCACATAAAATCCCAATCAAATACATTTACGTTTTTGATTGTAACATGACAAAATGTGGAAAATTTCAAGGGGTATGGATACTTTTTCAAGGCGCTGTATGTAAAAATGCATTTGATGATTTAATAAACACATAACTAGGTTAAACAGAGCCCAGAGTACAGGTTTAAAAACTATTTTTGTTTGTATCTTTCATGTACACAGAAGTGTCTTTATCTGTTCAATATACAGTACATACATACTGTACTTCCTATTGCTTTGTAGTGCATAGAACAGAGATTCGGCATTACTGCTCCGCACAGCTTAGACCATATTGTTTGATTGAAAATAGTACTGTCTATGTAAATCATCCTGTAATTGATATCACATTTACAGTCATTGACCAAGGAAGCTGTCTGATAGTGTTGGACGTGCAGAGAGCTATTAGCCACAAACGTGTAAAAATGCAAAGATTGTCCCCAAAATATTTTCGGGTAACTGTTAAAATAATAGCTTGAAAAAAGTGCTCATTGAAAATAAACTGAAGTTGCCCTTTAACATGTGGCATAATGTAATCACAAACAGAATGCTTTTGGAAAATCCAACTAAAATGTATTTGTTTAAATTGCCTGCTAGGATTCATTTTTTTTACTTCACTTGTACTTACTATTGATGAGGATTATTTTTCACTCCTCTTTAGGAAATAACATTACACGAACCACTTAACAGACTAAAATACTTTATTGTAATCTGTTTTTTTTAATTAGCCGGTGCATATCAGAGAGACTTTTATTTACAATTTGTACCCAGCAGATGGTGGACAGATGGTTCATCTAAATAATAATACTAATAAAATAACTTCAAATGTTTATATTGTAAACTATAAGATTGCAACCCAGATAAATGATCAGGATATGATGCTCAAACGCCTTTGAGGAATAGGTGACTACAACACAGAAAATGCCACAATCTGCAACTTCTGCAGACCTGTATTATTTTTCTATGATCATAGAATAAAACGATTGTAGCCTCCAAATTGTCCCAAACCAGGAAATTCTCTTGCAACAGATGCAATATTCTGATTGCTATCCACTTATTGTATGCTATGTGTATGTCATTCGGTTTGTAGCTAATCTGTCAGCCTCTCACTTGATGGCTTCACAGCACTTCACAATCAACGTGCTACTTCCCCTCTTGCTCTTTCCAAACATAATGTTGGCTTTAAGTCATGGATGCTGTGCATTAAGCCATTTGTTTTGTAGCTCTTTCTATTATCACCCCAAGGTTCTAATCCATTCTGCTACCTGCCAAAAAAGACTGTTTAGCATGTGCTTGGAAAAATTCTATCATTTTTAGCTTAGCACATATTTGCCTTTATTCTGCCAGGCATAATTATGACAGACTTATTATGCATATTACTTCTTTGGGTGTTTTTGACAAAGCATGGACCTAGTGTTTGTAGCAATAAATTGCATTTTCTAATTTTTACAGAGTGTTCATATATACAGTGGGGATGGGATGTATTCAAACCCCCTTAAATTTTTCACTCTTTGTTATATTGCAGCCATTTGCTAAAATCATTTAAGTTAATTTTTTTCCTCATTAATGTACACACAGCACCCCATATTGACAGAAAAACACAGAATTGTTGACACTTTTGCAGATTTATTTAAAAAGAAAAACTAAAATATCACATGTTCCTAAGTATTTAGACCCTTTGCTGTGACACTCATATATTTAACTCAGGTGCTGTCCATTTCTTCTGATCATCCTTAAGATGGTTCTACACCTTAATTTGAGTCTAGCTGTGTTTGATTATACTGATTGGACTTTATTAGGAAAGCCACGCACCTGTCTATATAAGACCTTACAGCTCACAGTGAATGTCAGAGCAAATGAGAATCATGAGGTCCAAGGAACTGCCTGAAGAGCTCAGAGACAGAATTGTGGCAAGGCACAGATCTGGCCAAGGTTACAAAAAAAATTCTGCTGCACTTAAGGTTCCTAAGAGCACAGTGGCCTCCATAATCCTTAAATGGAAGATGTTTGGGTCGACCAGAACCCTTCCTAGAGCTGGCTGTCAGGCCAAACTGAGCTACGGGGGGAGAAGAGCCTTGGTGAGAGAGGTAAAGAAGAACCCACAGATCACTGTGGCAGAGCTCCAGAGATGCAGTCAGGAGATGGGAGAAAGTTGTAGAAAGGCTTTATGGCAGAGTGGCCCAACGGAAGCCTCTCCTCAGTGCAAGACACATGAAAGCCCGCATGGAGTTTGCTAAAAAAACACCTGAAGGACTCCAAGATGGTGAGAAAAAAGATTCTTTGGTCTGATGAGACCAAGATAGAACTTTTTGGCCTTAATTCTAAGTGGTCTAAGTGGTATGTGTGGGGAAAACAAGAAAACCAGGCACTGCTCATCACCTGTCCAATACAGCCCCATCAGTGAAGCATGGTGGTGGTAGCATCATGCCGTGGGGGTGTTTTTCAGCTGCAGGGACAGGACAACTAGTTGCAATCGAGGGAAAGATGAATGCGGCCAAGTACAGGGATATCCTGGGTGAAAACCTTCTCCAGAGTGCTCAGGACCTCAGACCGGGCCGAAGGTTTACCTTCCAACAAGACAATGACCCTAAGCACACAGCTAAAATAACGAAGGAGTGGCTTCACAACAACTCCGTGACTGTTCTTGAATGGCCCAGCCAGAGCCCTGACTTAAACCCAATTGAGCATCTCTGGAGAGACCTAAAAATGGCTGTCCACCAACGTTTACCATCCAACCTGACAGAACTGGAGAGGATCTGCAAGGAGGAATGGCAGAGGATCCCCAAATCCGGGTGTGAAAAAGACACATGGCTGTATTAGATCAAAAGGGTGCTTCTAATAAATACTGAGAAAAGGGTCTGAATGCTTAGGACCATGGGATATTTCAGTTTTTCTTTTTTGATAAATCTGCAAAAAAAATGTCAACAATTCTGTGTTTTTCTGTCAATATGGGGTGCTGTGTGTACATTAATGAGGAAAAAAAATTAACTTAAATGATTTTAGCAAATGGCTGCAATATAACAAAGAGTGAAAAATTTAAGGGGGTCTGAATACTTTCCGCCCCCACTGTATAGTAAGGATATATAATATATATATATATATATATATATATATATATATATATATATATATACACATACTATATTGTGAAAACTATTGGGACGCCTGCCTTTACTAAACTTTAATGGCATCCCCGTCTCAGTCCGTAGGGTTCAAATTGAGTTGGCCCACCCTTTGCAGCTCTAACAGTTTCAACTCTTCTGGGAAGGCTGTCCACAAGGTTTAGGAGTGTGTCTATTGGAATGTTTGACTATTCTTCCAGAAGAGCATTGATGTCGACAAGAAGGCCTGGATCACATTTTCCACTTTAATTCATCCCAAAGGTGTTCTATCGGGTTGAGGTCAGGACTCTGCACAGGCCAGTCAAGTTTCTCCACCACAAATTTGCTCATCCATGCCTTTTTGGACTTTCCTTTGTGCACTGGTGAGCAGTCATGTTGGAACTGGAAAGAGCCATGCCCAAACTGTTCCCACAAAGCTGGGAGCATGAAATTGTCCAAACCCTCATAGACATTAATAATTTTGCCCGTTGGCTTACTCTCAAGAAACACTTTCTAAACACAGATCTGGAATTGAGCCTTTGTTCCTCTGTATCAAATACCCCTTTTCAGCATTACCCAGTATCCAATACCGATTTTGACTATCAGGACATCTGCCTCATCCACGATATGAGCACATTAGATATTTTTGGATATTCTGAGATCTGCATCAATGACAAAAATTAAACCACAAGATCATCTTACCATCTCATCACTTTCCAAATCAGATTTTTACCCTATACAAAGCAGAGGTAAACAACTCAATAATCCTCAAAAATCAGTGGAACATGACCTGATGAATCTCGCTAAATCAATCCATAACACATGCCAAAATCGACAGAATCTCACGAAAAAAGAAAAAGAACTTTTGAAGAACCTACAAGATGATTCGAGCATTGTCATAAAAAACTCAGAAGGGGGGGGTGTCATACTGAATTCCCAAGACTACCTCAACGAAGAAATCAGACAACTCTCAGACACAAACACCTATGCCAGCTTTTCCTCCAACCCCACCCAGTCCTATAAACAACATCTAGAATTCATACATCTCCCTGATCTACATAGTGACCACAGCTACAAGGAGTCAGATATATAGCAAGTAGAGCATGCACCATAGGAAATATCATCTCTCCTATACACCTTAAATCCCACCACACAGACCTGATTAAACACTACAGGACTCTT
The DNA here is from genome assembly GCF_042186555.1 of Aquarana catesbeiana. Lineage (NCBI taxonomy): Eukaryota > Metazoa > Chordata > Amphibia > Anura > Ranidae > Aquarana > Aquarana catesbeiana. The sequence goes on along the minus strand of NC_133328.1, from coordinate 525,076,545 downwards.
CAAATGTGGTGTCGGGAGATGTTCCACTTGCAGTCTTCAAGGAGATCCTCACATCATTACTTAATGCTCCATTGGCCTATCTATAACTATCAAACAACTTGTGAACTGTCACACTAAGTATGTAATCTATGAAATCACCTGCACAGAATGTAATATCCAATACATCAGCAGGACGACGAGACCACTCAGTATTAGAACAACAGACCATCTTTCAGACAGCAGAACCAATAAAAACACAAATGTAGCTAAATAGTTCAATCAATTTCATCAACAGTACATAGAAACCTTCAAAGTTCAAATATTTGAAAGAGTCAATCGCCCGACACATGGTGGTGACCGCTTTTCTCTTTTATGTAAAAGAGAAGTCTACTGGCTCTTTAAAATGGATACCAGAATCCCTGGAGGCCTTAACTATGAATGGGACATCACCCACTATTACGAATAGGTAAAGTTAATACTCATTTCCACACTACATCTCTTTTCCCCAAAACTAAAAATAACATTTCCCTCTCCTCTTCAGACAGTGGTGCATAAACAAATATAACATGACCTACTTTATGCTATCTTCTTTTACATTTATATTTATATAATTATTTGCCATAGTATATTTTTGAATCTTCTTTAAAAAAAAATCTGAGTCTAAGAACATTGCTATGGTGTTCCCTGCGAATTCACTTATTACATAGCAAACATCCTTACTATGCCTATGCACATGTATGGCATATTTAGGAGAAAAAAACGTTTTCCTTCTTTACATAATATTTTTAAAGAGTAATACAAAAATAAAGCTTTTGCCGATTTTAACCAACTCATAGGGGGTATAAGACACAATTTCCTTTATTATCTTTTAAACTATTCCCTTCCCCATTCTTACTTCTATTTTTTTCTATTTTTGCATTCCAAGAGGGGAATACCCCTTACGTACTTATTTTTTATATTTTATATTTCTTCGTATATTTTTGCCACTATATAGAACTGGATCATCCCATTTCACCCCACACACACTGTTCTCCCATTCCATTCCCATTCCTTTTTCTTCCCCTGATCACACATACATTTTCACCCCCTTTTTTCATCAGCGCACATTCACAAATTTTTCCAACATACTGTATCTCCATCCCCAGGTTAGCTTTCACATTTCCTTTTCAGTCCTTTCTATGCTGCACATATTAGCATAATTTATCACTACCACCCATTTGTATTTCTCATCACATCATTTCCACTAACATATAGACCTCTTTCATTTTTTATTTTTATTCTCGCATTCTTTTTTTTTGAATGATTTATTGTTAAAATTTTATGCATGACATAGAACAGGCGTGCTGTGTCAACATAACACCAGTCCACATCTCGGCCACACATGGCCAAAAAGGTACAATGTAATAGCGAACTAACATAGTCCAACTGACAAAATAAAAAACATTCTTACTGAAAACCTAGTGCCTCTGCCAACTTAAAAAAAACTTCAAAAAATGCAGACACTGATAGCCGAATCTAATTACTACCCTAGGGCTTTTATAAATCATGGATATCCACTTCCTGTAAATAGGCCCGAAGCCCATGCGTTCAAGGACTTTGTGTATATAACAACAATCAACCAAATCAAACGCTTTTTCTATGTCTATTGATACCACTATTCTAGTTTGGGACTCCATAGTTTGAAGTTGCAAATGGGTAAAAAGTCTCCTAAGATCTGTGTCCGTTTGATCTATATTACTTATAGAGGAAATAACCTTTGCTAGCCTGGTCGCCAATATTTTAGTTACAATTTTCAGGTTCATATTTAAAAGAGCAATAGGTCAGTATGATGCACACTCTAATGGGTCCTTCCCTGGCTTTAATAAGAGGATCATATATGCATCCAGCATGGAGCCCGGTAGAGTGTCATTAGCAAGGCAATAATCTAGTAGTAATCCAAGTCTGGGGGCTAACTGTGCAACATATGACTTATAACAATCAGCCGGAAACCCGTCCGGGCCAGGGGCTTTATGTGGGGGGAAAGCAAAAATTGCCATTTCAATCTCCTTAGTGGTAATTTTGGCATTTAAAGCATTGCTATCTTCCTCTGACAACCTTGGGAGTGATAGGCCTTCCAATAAGGAATCTAGAGCAGACACCTCATAAGGTGCTATTGGGGAGTATAGCGCTATTGGGGAGTATAGAATTCCTTCATTATGGTCTGTGGCACAGAAACCAAGTCAACCCACCTATTTCTGATAACTGGAATATTTGTGATTGGGTGATAGTCAGCAACTAACATAGCTAATAGTTTCCCATTTTTATCTCCTTCAGCAAATATTGTGTGGGCCCTCCGCTGTGCTTCTGAATGCGCTAGGTCAGTAAAATGTAGGGACAGGAGATGTCTTGCTCCAATAGAGACTCGAAGGAGGTCCTTGTGGGAGAACCCGCATGGGCCTCAGCACAATCCCTCTCCCCAACCTGCAAATTTTGAAATTCCTCATTGTTGTTTACACGGGCCGTCTTAATGGCAGGGATGAATTCCACCCTAGCCACACCCTTGAAAGCATCCTACACTATAGGCGGATCTGCTGATTCCACATTAGAAGTCCAATAGGATTTAATCGATTCCTCCAGTTGGACAGATATCTGCTCGTTTTGTAGCCGGCTGGGTGACAACCTCCATCCTCTCCCTTGTGCCCCCGTTGGAAAGGTCAGGGTAAGAGAAAGAGGGTTATGGTCAGATAACCCCCCCCCACCAAATATTCTATTTCAGTTAGAAATGGCAACAAAAGCCCATTGCCAAACACTAGGTCTATCCTGGCTGAGGTTCTATGGGCTGCGGATACGTGGGAGAAGCACCTAACTGCTGGATGCTTCCAAGGTCATAGCTCTGATGCCCCACTACAGTCGCCCAACTGACCAAATCAGGGTTACCCATTCTGTTCAGATTGGAAGAGTCCAGTGTCGCGTCTAACACAGCATTAAAATCACCCAGCAAGACAAGCAAATTGGGCCACGTTAGCCAGTATATCATAGAGTATCTGAACCTGAAAGGGAGGAGGTAAATAAACATTTACCAACAGTAATTTGCAATAAAAAACATCTAGAACCACCGCCACATATCGACCACCTGGTTCAGAGATCACCTGGTGAATTGTGCATGGGATAGCCTTGCTGATTAGAATGGAGACAACCCTAGCAAACGTAGAATAAGTAGAGTGCAGGGCTTTCTGAATTCACGGTCTAGACAAAGCTAAAATTTTATTGTTTTATTCTCACATTCTTTGTACACTTCCCCCTTTGTTTTCCTTGTTTTCACTTGTTATTTTTTTTCTCATTGTTTTCTCCTCTCACTCTCTCCCCTCCCCTCTCCTTACCATCCCTCATGATCCATCACATACACCTACCAGTTCTCATTGACGATTATGTTCTTATACTCCCCCACGCACATGGGTTCTCCATTCCCATGATTAAGCTCAGAGGGGTGAAGCGAAATGTGTTGGGGGCGTGTGTCAGAAATCATGAATCAGACTGAGACAGAAGTACAGTTAAATCACATTTGTTTAATAATAATAAAAAAAGTTAACAGAGTAAATGTAGTCAAAACATAGCCAGAGTTCAGGAACCATAACGGATAGTCAGACAAGCCAAAATGTCAGGGAGCCATAGATGAGCGTAGTAGAACAGCAAGCAGGATCTGGAGCCAGAAGGAATGTCAGCCAAGCAAGTCTTTAACAGGAACACAGGATAGCATCTCTAGAGATGTGACCAAGGCGAAGGCAGAGATCATCTTGACTGGACGGCTTAAGTAGGCAGGACTGACAAGCAGGATATCATCAACAGGTGAGTCACTGTGGAGAGATAGGAGGTGGCAGTTAGCTGACAGCTGACCGGCCAGCTTTGAGAAGGAAGGGCTGAGCCCAGCCCTGACAGTACCCCCTCTTCAATGACCCCTTCCCCTCGGAGGACTACCAGGCTTGAGGGGAAAATGTTTATGGAAATCACGGAGGAGGACAGGAGCATATACGTCTGAGGATGAGACCCAAGAGCGTTCTTCTGGACTGTACCCTTTCCAATGCACCAGGTACTGTATGCGCCCACAGAACCTATGGGAGTCAACAATGGACTGTACTTCATACTCCTCATGGTTCTCAACCTGTACAGGGTGAGGATGAGGCACCGAGGTGGTAAGGCGGCTGCAGACCAAAGGTTTTAATAGGGAGACATGAAATACATTCGAAATACGCATATTAGAAGGAAGGTTTAATGTGTAAGCCACTGGGTTAATCCTGCGAAGAATACGGAAAGGCCCAATAAACCGAGGTGCGATCTTCAAAGAGGGAACATGAAGTTGGACCCTGTCCCCAACCTGGTAGGAAGGCGCAGGCAGGCGTCTGCGGTCAGCATGGAGTTTGTACCTATCATTAGCATGTCGCAAAGCCTCCTGGATTTGTGCCCAAGTGGAACAAAGACCACAGAGCTGCTCCTCTAACACAGGAACAAATGAGTCAGGCAACATGGATGGAAACCATAGGTCGCCATAAACAGGGACAATTGGGAAGCAGAATTCAAGGCACTATTGTGAGCAAACTCCGCCCACGGTAAGAGGTCTGACCAGTTGTTATGATGGTCAGAAATATAGCAACATAGGAATTGCTCCAAGGACTGATTGGCTAGTTCTGTGGCCCCATTAGACTGCGGGTGATACGCAGAGGACAAAGAAAGCTGAATTCCCAACTGTGCACAAAAGGCTCGCCAGAACCGGGGCACAAACTGACTACCCCTGTCTGAGACAATCACCTTGGATAGCCCATGTAAGCGAAAGATCTCCCGAGCAAAAATGGAAGCCAGTTTCTTAGAAATGGGCAACTTCTTAAGTGGAATACAATGGGACATTTTTGAGAACCGGTCAACCACCAACTATGTTGCCCTGGGAGTTGGGTAACTCCACAATGAAATCCATAGACAAGTTGCTCCAGGGCCTCTCTCCATTGGGTATGGGTTGTAGGAGGCCCACTGGAAGGTGTCGTGGAGTCTTACTCTGAGCACACATGGAACAGGCAGCTACGAAGGAGGTTACATCAGCACATAGACTAGGCCACCAGAATTGTTGGGAAATGGCCCAAAAGAGTTGATTCTTCCCAGGGTGGCCAGCAGCCTTGGGAGAATGGTAAGTACAGCACGGCAGTATGGAGACTCTCTGGGACAAAGCAGCGGTCACAAGGTTTCTCAGGAGGAGCATGGACCTGAGCAGCAAGAATTTTGTCACCCAACGGAGAGAAGTGAGACTGGTGCGAACCATAGCCAGAATACATTCAGGAGGAATCACAGGAATCGGTACCAACTCCATCTTGGAGGAAAATTGGCGTGACAAAGCGTTGGCCCTTACATTCTTAGTACCGGGTAAGAATGAGACAATGTAATTGAAACTAGACAAGAAAAGAGCCCATCGCGCCCTTCTGGGAGAAAGGTGTTTAGCCTCAGACAAGAGAGATGTGAGATTCTTATGGTGAGTAAGAATGAGAACTGGCACAGTGTTACCTTCGAGGATATGTCTCCATTCTTTCAGGGCTAAAATGACCACTAACAGCTCTCTGTCACCAATCTCGTAATTGCACTCCGCAGGTGACAATTTCTTGGAAAAGTAGCCACAAGGATGCATAGCGCTCTCAGAAGCAGGACGTTGATTCAGAAGGGCGCCAACTCCAATCTCAGAAGCATCAACCTCAAGGATAAAAGGTAACAAAGCCTTGAGACGCTCAAAGGCCTTAATGGACTCCGGAACCCAACTCTGTGGGTTACCGTCTTTTCTGGTCATATCAGTCAGGGGCTTGACCAGAGACGAGAAGTTACGAATAAACTTCCGATAATAGTTGGCAAAGCCAAGAAAACACTGCAGAGGACGTAAACCCACGGGTCGGGGCCACTGTAGGACTGCTGAAAGTTTCTCTGGGTCCATCGAAAAAACAGCAGTGGAAATGACATAACCCAGGAATTTAACCTGTTCACGATGGAATTCACACTTCTCCAATTTACAATAGAGATTGTTCTCTCTTAGTTTCTGAAGCACACGACAAACATCTGTGTGGTGGCTCTCCAGGGACTTGGAAAATATGAGGATATCATCGAGATAAACCACCACACATAACTGCAACAAATCTCGGAGGACATTGTTAATACATTCCTGGAAAACTGCTGGTGCATTACAAAGACGTTACAAAGGCCAAAAGGCATTATGAGGGACTCATAATGGCCTGTTCTGGTATTAAACGCAGTTTTCCACTCTTTGCCCTCCTTAATCCTCACAAGATTGTATGCCCCTCTCAAATCAAGCTTCCTAAAAACTGTTGCCCCCTTGAGGCAGTCAATGAAATCAACAGAATCGGATAGGCATTCTTAATCGTGAAACGATTGAGACCACTATAATCAATACAAGGTCTTAGTTCACCACTCTTCTTCTTCACAAAGAAGAAATCAGCACCAGCAGGAGACGAGGATTTGCGGATGAAACCTCGAAAGTGCGTCTGCAACATACTCCTCCATGGCCTTATCCTCCAAGACCAACAAAGGGTAAACCCAGCCACAAGGGGGTATGGCACCAGGTTGAAGGTCAATTGCACAATCATACAAATGGTGTGGAGGCAAACTACCGGCTTGACCTTTGTCAAAGACATCACTAAAATCGCAGTACTCCTCCGGCAGTAAGGAGAGTGAAGAGGTGCACAGGACCTTGGCTACTTTCTGGAAGCATATCTTACTGCATTGTGGTGACCAGGAGAGAACCTCAGCATGGAGCCAATCAAAAGAGGGGTTGTGCCTCTGTAACCAAGGATAACAATAACCAGTGGAAACGTAGATGAGGAAATAATTTGGAATTGGATTATCTCATGGTGAAGAGCCCCTACGGCCATGGACAACGGAACAGTCTCATGAGTCACATGGGCAGGCTGTAGAGGTCTCCCATCAAGAGTTTCAATGGCAAGTGGAGTGTCACGCAGCTGCAGCGGAATCGAGTGCTTTGATACAAAGGCAGCATCAGCCCCAGAGTTGATTAGTGCCTGTATTTCGACGGATGGCTTAACCCAAGAAAGGGAAACCAAAACCAGGGGCTTATCCTTCTGGATAACTTCAGGGAGCCAGAGATGAGCGTAGTAGAACAGCAAGCCGGATCTGGAACCAGAAGGAATGTCAGCCAAGCAAGTCTTTAACGGGAACACAGGACAGCTTCTCTAGAGATGTGACCAAGGTGAAGGCAGAGATCATCTGGACTGGATGGCTTAAGTAGGCAGGACTGATGAGCAGGATATCATCAACAGGTGAGTCACTGTGGAGAGGTAGGAGCTGGCAATTAGCCGACAGCTGAGCAGCCAGCTTTGAGAAGGAAGAGCTGAGTCCAGCTCTGACAGCATGGCCTGTTGGGATCCCAGGCTGAGGTTGTCATTTTACTACTGAAGACCTACGTAGCTGTGCATTGGGTAATTCCTTCTCTCTCCAGGGTTCACCCTTTGCAGCTATAACTGTTTTGACTCTTCTGGAGAGGCTGTCCACAAGGTTTAGGAGTGTGTATATAGAAATGTTTGACCATTCTTCCAAAAGCGTATTTATGAGGTCAGGCACTGATGTTGGACAAGAAGGTCTGGCTTGCAGTCTCTGCTCCAATTCATCACAAATGTGTTCTATTGGGTTGAGGTCAGGCCAGTCAAGTTCCTCCACCCCAAATTCGATCATCCATGTCTTTATGAACCTTGCTTTGTACACTGCTGCGCAGTCATGTTGAAACAGGAAGAGGTCATCCCCAAACTGTTCCCACAAAGTTGGGAGCATGAAATTGTCCAAAATGTCTGTATGCTGAAGCCTTAAAAGTCCCCTTCACTGGAACTAAGGGGCCAAGCACAAACCCTGGAAAACAACCCCACACCATAACCCCCCTCCACCAAATTTGGACCAGTACACAAAGCAATGTCCATAAAGACATGGATATTGTCAACGCTGTTTGCCCAATCAAAACTTCAGGCTTCTGCTTAAATATAGAGCTTTCTTTATTTCAGTGTGAAGTGTGGTGAAATAAGGCAAAGTGATTCAGAGCCGTATTTACTATGAATTAAAATAAGTTGAAGAGAGAACAGAGATTCTTATGACTGCAAACAGTAACTGCTTCTCTGCAGTATTTTTCTGCTATACATAAGCAAACACCTTTTAAGAAAGAGAAAAGGGAGGAAGAGAAACTTAGTATGGCAGAGCAGTGGCATCACTTTGGGGATGCGGAGGTGGAGCCTGCACCCGAGTGACACCCGCAGAGGGGTACAAAACATATTACAGCGCACACATGTGTGCACTATAATAATGTTTTGTACTGTTTGTTGGTCTTATAGCAGCACCGTCTTGAATCTAAACGCATTTTAGGGTGTGCCCCCCAAATATGTTTTTGTAACCCGCAGAGGGGTGACACCATCCTGAGGGTGGCATCTAGGCAAGGGTCGTGGGTCCCCAGAGACAGGGCTTTCTTCAGCTGGAACATGCCTAACCCTGAGTGAGACTCTTCGGTGTCTCTGTTGTCAATTGTGAGGATGAATTTCTTAACAATGTCTATAGCTATAAAGGTGATTGTGGGCATGTTTTACTTCTTATTCAGAAAACATAAATACTTTATTGCGCACAGGTTCACTTTACATTTGCCCTCTAATTTAGCTGTTTTGTTTGTCTGTGTCTGATACTTCAGCTTGAGTCGGGGGGCTGAATGTCTCCGGAAGTCTGACAGTTTCTGCCCTGTTTGCCATCTAAGCTTTCACACACAATTGGGCAATAGTCAATAGTGTTAAAAAAAGCAAATCAGAATGTTATGTGCTCCCACAATGGGAATAACCACATGTTCACAGGCTCTAGTATGTATACACCAAATTTTGTAATAAGGGTGGTTTGCACTTAATTGCCAAAAGTATGCCAAATAAATGTTGGGTACCAGGGCTGGTACAAGGGGTGGGCGGAAGGGGCGGGTGCCCTGGGCGGAGCAATTTATTGTAGGAAGGGGGCGCAGCACTTGCAGGCAGTGTGATGTTAAACTTTCTGGGCAAGTGACTATCACCCGCTGCCCCTACAACATTGCAGAGCTGCGCCTGCTTGCAAAGCTGTGCAGAGGCATACTAAGTGGGGGGGGGCGGGCCGCCCTGAGTACCACACACTGGGGGGGAATGTCAGGCTGGCCCCCCCCTCCGTGATTGAAGCAGTGGCAGCGCAGTGGGTTTAGACAGCGGCGCAGTGACAGGCACAGGGAGAGGCGATCTACATTGTGATGTGAGGGGGAGGGGGGGTGCAGGATGACACCGCTGCACCTACCATCCTCTCCACTCGCGGCAGCAGCTGTCTGCCTGTGCAATCCAGGATGTCACACAGGCACAGCCGAGCAGAGTGAAGCCGCCTCCCCCTCTCCGCCTCCTCTCTGTTTATGTGTAAACAGGGGGTGGGGATCTGCACTGAATGGGGGGGCTACACTGAATGGTGGGGCTACACTGAACAGGGGGCTACACTGAATGGGGGGGCTACACTTAACAGGGGACTACACTGAAGGAGGGTCTGCACTGAACGGGGGGTCTACACTGAAGGGGGGTCTGCACTGAAGGAGGGGTCTGCACTGAAGGGGGGGCTGCACTGAACTGGGGGTCTGCACTGAACTGAGGGCTATACTGAAGGGGGAGCGTATGCACTGAAGGGGGGTCTGTGTAACATGCAGGGGGTCCAGAGCTGCAGGGTGCTGTGTAATGTAAAGGGGTCCAGAGCTGCAGGGTGCTGTGTAATGTAAAGGGGCCCAGAAATGCAGGGTGATGTGTAATGTAAAGGGGCCCAGAGATGCAGGGTGATGTGTAATGTAAAGGAGCCCAGAGATGCAGGGTGATGTGTAATGTAAAGGGGCCCAGAGATACAGGGTAATGTGTAATGTAAAGTGGTCCAGAGATGCAGAGTGATGTGTAATGTAAAGTGGTCCAGAGATGCAGAGTGATGTGTAATGTAAAGGGGTCCAGAGATGCAGAGTGATGTGTAATGTAAAGGGGTCCAGAGATGCAGGATGATGTGTAATGAAAAGGGGTCCAGAGATGCAGGGTAATGTGTAATGTAAAGGGGCCCAGAGATGCAGAGTGATGTGTAATGTAAAGAGGTCCAGAGATGCAGGGTGATGTGTAATGTAAAGGGGCCCAGAGATACAGGGTAATGTGTAATGTAAAGTGGTCCAGAGATGCAGAGTGATGTGTAATGTAAAGTGGTCCAGAGATGCAGAGTGATGTGTAATGTAAAGGGGTCCAGAGATGCAGAGTGATGTGTAATGTAAAGGGGTCCAGAGATGCAGGATGATGTGTAATGAAAAGGGGTCCAAAGATGCAGGGTAATGTGTAATGTAAAGGGGCCCAGAGATGCAGAGTGATGTGTAATGTAAAGGGGTCCAAAGATGCAGAGTGATGTGTAATGTAAAGGGGTCCAGAGATGCAGGGTGATGTGTAATGTAAAGGGGCCCAGAGATACAGGGTGATGTGTAATGGAAAGGGGTCCAGAGATGCAGGATGATGTGTAATGAAAAGGGGTCCAGAGATGCAGGGTAATGTGTAATGTAAAGGGGCCCAGAGATGCAGGGTGATGTGTAATGTAAAGGGGTCCAGAGATGCAGGGGGCTGTGTAATGTAAAGGGGTCCAGAGATGCAAGGTGATGTGTATGTAAAGGGGCCAAGAGATGCAGGGTGATGTGTAATGTAAAGGGGCCCAAAAATGCAGGGTGATGTGTAATGTAAAGGGGTCCAGAGATGCAGGGTGATGTGTAATGTAAAGGGGTCAGTGCGGGGGATCGCTGGACTCCAGGTTAGCAGGACTGGGAGGGATGGGGAGGGGGTCCAATGTAAGTTTACCTTACAGATTTTCTGTAAAGTGAACTTACAATTTTACCATTTGCCGACCCGCCGCAGTAGATATACTGCGAAGGGGCTGCAGCTACAGTATTGTATTGTTTTTTGTGTTTTCTGGTTTTGAAAGGACAATGACTCTTTCTTTATACCCGGGGGCATAAAGTTCATTTACTTTTCTAACTCAGGTCTACAGTTTAAATAACATCATCACATAACAAATCCCACCCAGTCCCAAAAATAGATTCCTCTTAAGACCCCACTCCATCCAAAATGTTTTGAGTAAAGTGCTAATGTCTTTCTATTTGAAGTGTGGCAGACCCAACAGAAAATTAAGAGATTTTTCCCCTTCAGCTGGAAGAGGTTCTAAACCTGCCCCCCTACAGTATATCCAAAACTAAAATGATTTCCTCAAGTTAGGCCTTACCTTCAGGGCTCTGTTGTTTTCTGTTCTGTAATAAGGCAATGTCTAAGGTCAGACAAAGCTGTGGCTGTCAGCCTTCAGGAGATCTTTCACTCCTGACTCCCAAAAAGTCATATACAGTGAAATAGGCTTATTAAAGGGACAATAAGAAGGGGTGTATAGTTATAATAATTCAATTTCAAATATTATTTAGGTTTCCTGCGTAAGCCTAAGGTGTATGTCCAACCAAAAATTTTTTTTTTTTCTTTGTTTGTTTCAGATAGGGTAGGGGAAGCGTTAACAAGATTTACTGCTCTTTACTGCCTCTGCTAGAGAGCTGTTTCTTTACTTCCTGTCCTGCTCACAACAGTTTTTCTAGAAACTATGAAGGAGGTTAAAAGGAAACTGAAGTAGAACAGAAATAACGAGTGGAAAAAAACAAAAAACAAAATGGACATTGCAGGTAGAATTTCTGTTTCCATTAAACTACAGCAACTACTTAGACAAAAAGTGAATGAACTAAAAATAACCATTTTTGGAAAATAGATTATATTCAATAATGTTATAATTTGTATTAAGCAGATTTACAAACATGATACTTGAAAGTTACAGGTCCTTTTCAAGCCTGAATCTCATACTGAGAAATAAACATTTGTAAAAAGAATGCATACCCATTCTTTTCACAAAAGGCCAAATCTCTATGTTTTAGCATGAATTCTACAAACACAAAATGAATTTGTTTAAAAAAAAAAAAAAAAAAGTAGTATTTGGCTTCCTAAAGATATTTTGGAACAGATGGTCCCTTTAACACAGACAGACTCTAAGAGCATGTGTATTATTTTTGGATAAAGTGGTTTTAGGAAGAAGTACACTCATTCTTATTTAACTGTATGTCATGCTATAGCGTAAAAACCTACCAACATGTTTAATAAATTATAATTGTTGACCATGTTGAGCTTTAATAATCAATAATGAGCTGTATAGATGATTCTACTAGATATTGATTCAAAGGGAAACAGTGATTACATTTTACTATTTGTATATGGCATGGAGAAACAAGTGCGCTTGTTAAACTCTGTGTGGGTAAGTCGGTGTGTTCTAAAGAGAACCAAGGGATTTATGGGTGGTTCCCAAATATGTGGTAGATGAATTCTGCGTGCAGCAGCTAAGACAGCATTTAGCATTCAGAAAACTGTTAAAGTACACGTTATTATGTGTACTTGGCATGTTCCCAATGTTATAGTTATAGTGGCCCAAATGTTGCCAAGCTTTTGTGAGTCAGAAAGGACAGACTGCATTGTAGATATGAAAACGGTAACTGTCACTTTCATTGTATGTACATATGCTGTGTGTCAATGTGCATTTATAAAAGTTGGATCAAAAGTAAAGCCGATATAAAATTATATAAACAATCAAAGTAAACATTTCTGGGCATTTCTGAGAAAGTCTTCCATATTTTTGTATTATTATTATTATTGTAACTCAACTGAATTATTAAACACTCCTTCATCAAATGTTCATAACATTTAGGCTACTTTCACACTGAGGGCGCTTTACAGGCGATATAGCACTAAAAATATCACCTGCAAAGTGCCTGTAAAGCGCCTCTACTCTCACTCCAGTGTGAAAGCCTGAGGGGTTTCACACTGGAGCGGTGCACTGGCAGGACGCTCAAAAAAGTCCTGCAAGCAGCCTCTTTCAGGCGCTGTAGGAGCAGTGTATACACCACTCCTAAAGCACCCCTGCCCATTGAAATCAATGGGTAGCGCAGCCAAAGCGCCAGCAAGGCGCCGCAGCAGCGGTGCTTTTGACCCTTTTTCGTCCATTAGCGGGGTTAAAAGCGCCCCACTAGCAGCCAAAAAGTGCCACAAACACTATGGTAAAGTGCCGCTAAAAAATAGCGGCGCTTTACCGCCAATGCCCGCCCGCTCCAGTGTGAAAGTGCCCTTAAAGTGATTGTAAATGATGACATTTTATTTTATTTTTTAAAACTGTCATACTTACCTGCTCTGTGCAATTACACAGAGCAGCCCTGATCCCCCTCTTCTAAAATGAGGAATTCTCTCTTTTTTGGGATATGGGATAGAATAAGACATGTGAATACCTCATATTCTAAGAAAGTACTACTGTGCAATGCAACTTACTGGGAGGTCTTTTTGATTCCATTAGTCCCTTCTCACCATGGCCTTCATGATAATATAGATATTTAACCACTTCCCTACCGGCGCATTGTATAATGACGCTGGCAGGAACATCTTCTCCTTCCGGGCAGGCGCCATATGACATCCGCCCATTTTTGCCCCCCGGGGAGTGCAGCCTGATGATCGGGGATGAGGCGTGTCCCTCAGGACACAGCCCATCCCGGATCAGGGGAAAGAGCCAATGCAAATGGCTCTTTACCACGTGACTGGCTTTGTCCAATCACAACTGGTCACATGCACTGTCTTCGTGCGTGCAGCTTGGCAAACGGGGATGGGGCGTGTTACTCCGACACAGCCCATCCCCTAACAGCCCATCCCCTTACCACATGACCCAACTGTGTCCAGTCACAGCCAGTCACAAATTCTGTGTGAGGAGGAGATTGCGGTAACAGCTAGTTACCGATTATAGTGCACAGTAAAACACACAGATTGCCCCAGTAATAAAAAGTACCCGTCACCAGCCCATCTGAATACGTGTCACCAGCCCATCTGAGTACCTGTCACCAGCCCATCAGAGTACCCGAGTACCAGTCTCCAGCCCAGAGTACCTGAGTATCTACCTGAAGCCCATCAGAGTACCCGAGTACCTGTCACCAGTCATCAGAGTACCTGTGACCAGCCCATCAGAGTACTCGAGTACCTATCACTAGCCCAGAGTACCTGAGAGTACCCGAGTACCTGTCCCCAGACCATCTGAGTACCCGAGTACCTGTCACCAGCCCATCTGAGTACCTGTCACCAGCCCATCGGAGTACTCAAGTTCCTGTCACCAGCCCATCAGAGTACCCGAATACCTGTCAATAGCCCATTAGAGTACCTGAGTACCTGTCACTAGCCCACCTGAGTACCCGAATACCTGTCACTAGCCCACCAGAGTACCCGAGTACCTGCCATCAGCCCATCAGAGTACCCGAGTACCTGTCAAGAGCCCATCAGAGTACCCGAGTACCTGTCAAGAGCCCATCAGAGTACTGAAGTGACTATCTGCAGCCCAGAGTACCCGAGTACCTATCTGCAGCCCAACAAAGTATCCGAGTACCTGTCTCCAGCCCAGAGTACCCAAGTACCTATCTCCAGCTCATCAGAGTACCTGAGTACCTATCTGCAGCCCATCAGTGTACCCGAGTACCTGTCTCCAATTCAGAGTACCCGAGTACCTGTCTCCAGCCCACACTACCAGAGTACCTGTTTCCAGCCCAGACTACCCGAGTACCTATCTGCAGACCATCAGAGTACCCAAGTACCTGTCTCCAGTCCAGAGTACCTGAGTACCTATCTGCAGCCCATCAGAGTACCCGAGTACCTGTCTCCAGGCCAGAAGTACCCGAGTACCTATCTACAGCCCATCAAAGTACCGAATTACCTGTCTCCAGCCCATTAGACTACCCAAATAACCTATTTGCAGCCCATCCAAGTACCCAAGTACCTGTCACCAGCCCATCAGAGTACCCAAGTATCTGTCTCCAGCCCCTCAGAGTATCCAAATACCTGTCCCCAGCCCATCAGAGTACCCGAGTACCTCTCTGCAGCCCATCAGAGTACCTGAGTACCTATCTGCAGCCCAAGCCTCAATGAATATAAGTTGGGGTGTTTGCTTTCAAAAAGGGGGTCATTTTGTGGGCGTTTTACATTTTCCTGGTGTTCTACGGCCTTCAAAAATGTGATAGGTTGTCAGGAAATGATATGTGTAATTTTATGCTCCTGGAATGTCTGAAGGTGCTACTTGGATGTTGGGCCTCTGTATGTGACCAGGCTATGTAAAAGTCTCACACATGTGGTATCGCCCTACTCAGGAGGAGTAGCAGAATATATTTTGGGGTGTCATTTTTTCTATGTACATGCTATGTGTTAGAAAAAACTTATAAATTGACAACTTGTGGGGAAAAAAATGAGTTTTCATTCATGTTCAAAAGACTCATTATGCCTCATAGAATATACATGGGGTGTTTGCTTTCCAAAATGGGGTCATTTTGTGGGTAACTCCACTGTCCTGGTGCTCCAGGGCCTTCAAAAATGTGATAGGTAGTCAGAAAATGATATGTGTATATGCTCCTAGAATGCCTGGCGGTGCTCCCTACATGTTGGTCCTCTGTATGTAGCCAGGCTGTGAAAAAGTCTCACACATGTGGTATCACCATACTCAAGAGGAGTAGCAGAATGTATTTAGGGGTGTAATTGCAAGTATGCATATGCTGTATGTGAGAAATAACTTTTTCACAATTCATACCCTAAGCCTATTATTTAAGCCAGTTGATTGCCTTTTACCGGAAGTTTATTCACTGCCATTTTAACTATGGTTATTTATAGTTATTTGCCCACACCTATAATATGCATAGGTCCCCCGCTTACTTATTTATTTACCGTTCTCCCAAGTCACCAATAAGACTTAAGACTTTGGTAAGTGGCTAATCCATGCGGTGGTGGAAGTATCACAAAGAATCATGGATGATTGACTTCATAAGCACAAAAATAATATATTTATAAAGGACAGTCTATAAGGAGACCTTTGTATCGATTGGCACATTGCACAAGAACTTGGATATTAGAGTTTTGATATTTTGGATGTAATTGTTTAACATATATATATTGATTTCATGTTGAAATATATTTAGGGTGTATATGGTTGTTTGAACAACAAGGATGAAAGAAAAAACAATTTTTATTTTTTATTTTCATTTTTGATAGTATCAATATCTTTTAGGTGTTTAAGATTTACAGGTTTAAACACTATATAAGTATTTTTTAATTTAATATTTTGCGCCGGTGACACACATATGTCTATTTTAATTATATTTACCTTCTTCCACATGTTTACTGTGTCCCCTACATGGCTTCTACCAAGCTGCATACGGCACTTCTTATGGCTTTCTTCTTGCCACTCTTCTATAAAGGCCAGATTTCTAGAGTGCACGACTAATCGTTGTTCTGTGGACAGATTCTCCCACCTGAGCTGTGGATCTCTGCAGCTCCTCCAGAATTATCATGGGCCTCTTGGCTATTGCTCTGATTAATGCTCTCCTTGTCTGGCCTGTCAGTTTAGGTGGACAGCCATGTCTTGGTAGGTTTGCAGTTGTGCCATACTCTTTCCATTTTCAGATGATGGATTGAACAGCGCTCTGTGAAATGTTCAAAGCCTGGGATATTTTTTTAATAACTTAACCCTGCTTTATACTTCTCCACAACTTTATCCCTGACCTGTCTGGTGTGTTCCTTGGCCTTCATGATGCAGTTTGTTCTCTAACAAACCTCTGAGGGCTTCACAGAACACCTGTATTTATACTGATATTAAATTGCACACAGGTGCACTCTATTTACTAAATAGGTGACTTCTGAAGGCAATTGGTTCCACTGGATTTTAGTTAAGGGTATCAGAATAAAGGGGGCTGAATACAAATGCACATCACACTTTTCAGATATTTATTTGTAAAAAGGTTTGAAAACCATTTATAATTTTTCTTCAACCTCACAATTATGTGCCACTTTGTGTTGGTCTATCAAATAAAATCCCAATAAAATACATTTACATTTTTGGTTGTAACATGACAAAACATGGAAAATTTCAAGGGGTATGAACACTTTTTCAAGGCACTGTGCCTGTAAAAACATTGCTTGTGTAGATATTCCCAGAAGAAGATAGGGCAAAGATGTGCACAGAGGGGGCTGCATAAGGGGAACTGACTTTCCTGGAGTAGTCACATTTTCTATCAAAGGCACATTGCAAATTAATAAACACTTTATGGACAGGAAAAAAAACACTGTATTTACAATTCTTTATTTTTCTGTGCTTTTATGTGCAATTTTAAAAATTGGTAATGGGGTTTATTTAAAGTAACTGATTTTATGTAACTCTTGAGTGCTTTTTATGTGCTCTTGAGATTTAAATCCAGCCCTGATTGATAGTGATTTTATTGTTTATGGACAAGATCTAGCACCATATATTCTTGGCTGGTCAGTTTCAAGGTAAAGAGCAGTTTTTACTGTTGGAATAGCTTTCAGTTATTCACAATTATTTCTGAGGCAATAAGTTGGTTGCAAAGGTGTCTTGTATTGATATAAACAAGCACACAAGCAATTTGAGCATCGATGACTAAAGAAATAAAACAACTAATTCCCAGATTATATGATACCCTTATACAGCAAAAAAACCCTCTACAATACATCATATTCAGGAACAATGGATGCGAGATATCCTGGATATCACAGAAGATGATTGGGAGGAGTTATTCTTATTTTTGCAGTCATATCCACAAGAGATAAACTTATATTTCAATGCTTTCATGGAGCATATTTTACACCTGTTGGATTGTTTAAAATGGGTGAAAGAGATACACCTATCTGTTATAAATGTCAATTATGGATACATCTGGTATTGCACCATAATCAGACTTTTTTGGTTTATGTTTTTTATTTTGAGAATTGTACTATCCCCAGTTCAAAGCAACCCAGTAGGATTTCCCTTAGTGATGAGCTTGGGATCAGGTTTTCAGTCTAAATTGGGTTCACACCAAACTCAAAAGTTAGCTGTTGTGCTGGGAGATTCTCTGCCCCACAGCTGACATACAGCGTGTGTAGCACCAACCAGTTCAGGAGTACAAAGACAAGTGTGTCTTGCCTACAGTCAAGCATGGTGGTGGGAGTATCATGGTCTAGGGCTGCATACGTGCTGCCAGCACTGGGGAGCTACAGTTCTTTGAGGGAACTATGAATGCCAACATGTACTGTGACATACTGAAACAAAGCATGATCCCCTCCTTTCAGAGACTGGGCTGCTGGGCAGTATTCCAACATAACGACCCCAAACACACCTCCAAGATGACCACTGCCTTGCCAAAAAAGCTGAGGGTAAAGGTGATGGACTGGCCAAGCATGTCTCCAGACCTGAGCATCTGTGGGGCATCCTCAAACAGAAAGTGAAGGAGAGCAAGGTCTTTAACATCTACCAGCTCTGTGATGTCGTCATGGAGGAGTGCAAGAGGACTCCAGTGGCAACCTGTGAAGCTCTGGTGAACTCCATGCCCAAGAGGGTTAAGGCAGTGCTGGAAAATAATGGTGGCCACACAAAATATTGACACTTTGGGCCCAATTTGGACATTTTCACTTAGGGGTGTAATCACTTTTGTTGTCAGCGGTTTAGACATTAATGGCTGATTTTTTTTTAAGGGGACAGAAAATTTGCACTGTTATACAAGCTGTACCCATACTACTTTACATTGTAGCAAAGTGTCATTTCTTCAGTGTTGTCACATGAAATGATATTATAAAATATTTACAAAAATGCGAGGGGTGTACTCACTTTTGTGAGATATTGTAGCTTCAGTAATTAGAATGTTATATTTGCCCGAAGTTCCGCTGTCAATTATTTGACTTATTTGTTTATTCTTAAAAGAACTCTGTTCTAAGGCCTAACATAGATTTGAGAGGCCTTTATCCACATTGGTCTCATTGACCGTGATACTTCACTATCCCCAAACTAGTAGATAGCAAGGCCTCAAAGTATGACTGCTCTTATCAGAGGTATCTCATTAACAGGTAACTGATTAAATTGAGAAATAATTCCCTGTAATAAAAGTTTGAGGTTCCCAAAATGGAACTGGTTGTATATTTTTGTTCTTTGAAAAAAATGTCAAAGATAATATTAAACTATGGCTGTAAATCTGTTTTGAAATTACAAACTAACACATCGTGTGGCATAGTAAAGAAAACGGTGTGATTATCCTAGTGTCTCTAATGTGTCGGCTATCATGTAGCTTAAATAAGCAGCATCTTGAATGAAAATGTAATATTTTGCCATGCAATTATTTCATTTATTTGGTGCTGATGAAGACAATAATGTCAGAAAGCTGATGATAGTGATCTGTTTTCTCTCACACAGGCAGATATTTAACATTTATTATGGATCCAACCCAATTCCAGTATGTCGTTCGAAATGGCAAGAAACTTGACTTCCACGAATTCTCTAACGAAATGGCATCCAGGACATTTAACTACCCACGCCTGTCAGAATCAAAGTTCCCGCAGCTCCAGGACAGCATGCACAAAATCTATAAAATCATGCAGGGTAAGCCTTTGGACAAACTCACTGACAGCATGATGATAAATCTCCAACGTGTATTCAAATGGAAATTCTCACAAGCAACAGATTGGAGAACAGAAAATATGTATCAGTTCTGCTGCTCTATCATGTTTGAAGCCAGTTTTATGACACTCTATGGAAGAGATCCTGTTGCAGATGGTCGTAACGTTATTAGTGAAATGAGAGAAAAATTTACAAAGTTTGATGCCAAGTTCCCCTATCTCGTCATCAATGTACCAATTGCGTTGCTAGGAGATACCAAGTCTATTCGGGAAGAACTCATCCAGTATTTTATGCCTCATAAGATGAACGTCAGGCGTGACCTGGCCGAGGTGATAGAAGCCCGGAAAGACATTCTTGAAAATTATGATGTGCTACGAGATTATGATAAAGCAGGTATGCTTTAAAAGAGTTATTTTTTCCTAAATTCTGGCAAATAATTTACAGTAGACCTTTGAAATAAAAAATCTAAATTGCGACCTTGAAAATGCTATATGCTTCTTTTAATTGACTGAGGATAGAATGTTTTAATCTCAAACAACCATCTATAATTTTTTTTTTTTTTTGCTGAGGTGGTAAAACAAGATACTTAATAGTGATAATGAGAAAAAGATTATAACCGAGTTGCCTATAACCCCCACCCCCACCACCCCCCTCCTTACTACATTCTCTCCCCTTCCTGCAGACATTATATTTTAAACTATTCTCATTAAGCAGAAAATTAGACTTCAGAAGCCTATTGGTCCTCATTAGCATTCACTGATCCTTGGCTGGGTCTGTGTCCTAACATCTTTTAATTAGCACACTGCAAATCTAATCAGTGTAATAAATGCTATTAATCTTCCTTTTCCCTTATTTTCCTGCAGCCCATCATTTTGCTTTCCTTTGGGCCTCTGTGGGGAACACGATTCCGGCTACATTTTGGGCCATGTACTACCTGGTGAGGCACCCAGAAGCCCTTGCATCAGTGCGTGACGAAATTGACCATTTGCTGCAGTCAACAGGTCAGAAGAGGGGGCCAAACTATGACATCCATATCACCAGAGAACAGTTGGACAGCCTGGTTTTGCTGGGTAATTTATTTTCCTTTTTTTATCTGCATTAAACCGAGTAGCAGCAAACTCTGCTTATGACACATTTCTGTTTACTGAGAAGGTAAAGGACACAGCTGCTTAATTGATGCGATAATACCCATTTACATCATTTATAAATTACGTAGTTTGTATCTGAAGCTCCTTTACTTGCATGTAAACATTACAGATAATGATACAAGGCGAAATGGCTCAATATGAATTCAACAATATTTAACAGTGGTTAAAAACGAAAATATGATTATTGACTGGTTTGATTCTAAGCATCTGCTCAGGAATAATACAGGCACTGAAGATATTAATGGTTCTTTTCAGAGGTTATTTGCGAGGTATTAGCAATAAAGATGACACATAAAAAGCAGCAGTGACAGAACTGATGAGAGCGAAGCCAAAGCAGCCGGTCAGGTATCAGTTTCCATTTGCCTGACTAAACTTAACTGCCCACAAGGGCAGATTTGATCAGTTATGTTGAGCAGTGTGTAGAGTCTCTTTTACATTTTAAAGGTACCTTGCCATTCCTGAGAAGTCAGCAGTGGAAAATTGATGAGGCAGCTATTGCATTAAATTTTAAAAAAAATTGTTCGCTCAAAGTCTACAAAATAGCTATTTTTATAGAAACGAACAAGAGAAAAAAATGACAAAATAAATAGAGATGAAAGATAATATTATATAATAAAATATTACTTTAAAAATTCTTTGATACAGGTAAATATGATTGAAAAATTACAGACAAGTAGAAAACTTGGTTGCAGCCAGAACTGTATTAAAGTCAGCAAGAGAAGGAAAGACTTTCATCCGATATTATCTGATGGGACAAGCACAAAATTTTTTTTTGTACCATACCAGATCGTACGATTTTCGTTTAAAGCGGAGTTCCACCCAAAAGTGGAACTTCCACTTATCTGATCCCCCCCTTTTACAGGTACCCTGTCCCCACTTCCGGGAGACCGGGCCACGGTGAATTACATCAGCAGTTCGGCCCCCCCACCCTCCTCTCTCTACTTCTGCCGGGCCAGCGAGAGAGCGCAGCGAGATTCGTGCATGCACAGTAGGGACCCGGCTGGGAAGCCGAAAGGTTCCCTTACCTGAAATGGCAGCGGCAGCACCTGACCAGCCAATGTAAACATCGGCTGTGGTGCCGGCATCGCTGGACTCCAGGACAGGTAAGTGTCCTAATGTTAAAAGTCAGCAGCTACGGTATGTGTTGCTGCTGACTTTTAGTTTTTAAAGGGTCAGGGGGAACTCCACTGTAATCAGTACAGTTGTCATTCGAAAATACAATACAGATATACAGATTACATCACGAGAATTTTCATAACTTTAGTAACCTATTCAGTTTCAACATGCAACTAGCAAGTGGAATCGTGTGTACAGGGCATATGTATCACTTAAAAATGTTATTAGGCAAGAGGACTGGTATGCATTTTAAGCCCCTCCCTCCTGTAATCTTTTATTAATGGGCCCCAACATGATGGCCCATGCCAAGAATATGTTCATAAACATTCTTCCCTTTGAGAGCTAGCATTGGACAATTTGCATGGTTGCTGGCATCTCTATTGACAATCAGGAACCAATCAGAGTGGTTCCCAGTCATGTGATTACTAAGTCAACTCTGACATACTGACAGTAATCGCATACAGACTGAAGGCTTCATTAATAAAAATAAACAAGTAAGGTTCCATTTCAGTCTACCTTCAGGCTGCAGTATTTATCTGTGGTGCCATCTATTTACCAGTACAACTGTCAGATACAGTTGCATTATTAAAGTTAATCATTTATTTTAAAAAAATGTAAAAAAATTAAAAAAAAGATGTATTTACATTTTTGAACATTTGTTGGCCTTTAATAAAAACACAGTGATTTTATTGTAGAGCACTGGTTTATTTGTCAATAAAACAGTGTACTAAATAAAAGCTTCACGTGTCCTTAAATATATCATTATTAAGGTATGTAAATTGTAACATTAGCTGACACTACTTCATTTTTCTTTGACAGCTAAGCATCAATGACCTTTGGTCAAGGGGGTTAAGCCTATGGTTTCACTTGCTCCCAAAAAAAGACCAAAACACACAAACTCATGAGGTATTAATTTGTCTTTTGGCAATAAATAAAGGAAGGCTCGCCACTCACACCAAGGGGTCTCATGTCTATTAAATCCTATACTAGCACAAAAAACTGATGTACATCAGAAGACACATGACTGAGAAACAGTCGCCCGCGAAACCCTAGAGACTTGCATATGCAAATCGAGACTTTGTGACAGTGCACTGTGTCGGGACGCTGCCACTAATCATTACAAATGACTATGTTGAGAGTGAATTTAATATGAAACTGTAACATTAATACATTTTAACTACTGCTTTATTCAGTTAGTGAAATGCAGCAAATCTATCTTAATTGATTGCTGAGATTTAATAAACTACATTTCTCTTTGCAGTATGTTATTAGGGTGCAAAATATTAGGTGGTAATATTCTTATTTTCATCTAATGGAGTGATTCCAAAGACATGGCCAACAAAAGACAAACGAGATGGAACAGAAAACAATGGCTATGTAGTAGAAAAGTAGAGATAAGTAGAAACTCCTTTAACAAGTACACAGTTTTACAAAAAAAATGTATACTGTTTCTTTAAGATACGATAATAAGATAATATACTTCATTGTCATTGTATACACATAACAAAATGTAAATATTAAGAATGCAAAACAAAACAAAAAAGGTGGGGGGTCCCTTAAAATTAATAAAAGACCCTTACCCAGGCATGTAGCCTGGGTGGCCAGCAAAGGGGGCAGTGGCATCCTCCTTCTGAACCATACCAGCCCACATGCCTTCATCTTTGACAAAGCTCCCCCCTTTTTTCAGAGCACCTTGTCCCCGATGTTGAGGAGACAAGGGACTCATCTGCACATCCTGTCCCCCAAAAGAGATGTAGGAGTTTGTAGGGGGGTGCATCAGAATCTGGAAGCCCCCTTAATAATAATAAATTAGTATAGGTACATACAGGTAGCACCCCTTGTCACACACAATATAAAAAGTAAATAAAGAAGCGAAAAAGTCCCTTATTTAAAAAAAAATATGGCCTACAAAGATGTAGATCCTCATTACTCATGATGACCCACTGCCCAATGATGTTGTCCCACCATCCAGCGCTGTTTGCACGCCACTATGACAACCCATTAGATTAGCCATGTTATACAAAAAGATGGCAATTACCCCAGTTTATAACTACCCTTTGCAGTAAGGTGCAGAAATAAAAAAAAAAAAAAAAAATATATATATATATATATATATATATATATATATATATATATATATATTTATATACAGTATCTCACAAAAGTGAGTACACCCCTCACATGTTTGTGAATTTTTTTTATATCTTTTTATGTGACAACACTGAAGAAATGACACTTTGCTACAATGTAAAGTAGTGAGTGTACAGCTTGTTTAACAAAGTCAATTTGCTGTCCCTTCAAAATAACTCAACACACAGCCTTTAATGCCTAAACCGCTGGCAACAAAAGTGAGTACACCCCTAAGTGAAAATGTCCATATTGGGCCCAATTAGCCATTTTCCCTTCCCTGTGTCATGTGACTCGTTAGTGTTATAAGGTCTCAGGTGTGAAAAGGGAGCAGATGTGTTAAATTTTGTGCTATCGCTCTCACTCTCTCATACTGATCACTGGAAGTTTAACATGGCACCTCATGGCAAAGAACTCTCTGGGGATCTGAAAAAAAAGAATTGTTGCTCTACATAAAGATGGCTTAGGCTATAAGAAGATTGCCAAGACCCTGAAACTGAACTGCAGCATGGTGGCCAAGACCATACAGCACTTTAACAGGACAGGTTCCACTCAGGACAGGCCTCGCCATGGTCGACCAAGGAGGTTGAGTGTACATGCTCAGCGTCATATCCAGAGGTTATCTTTGGGAAATAGACGTATGAGTGCTGCCAGCATTGCTGCAGAGGTTAAAGGGGTCAGCCTGTCGGTGCTCAGACCATACACTGTACACTGCATCAAATTGGTCTGCATTGCTGTTGTCCCAGAAGGAAGCCTCTTCTAAAGAGAATGCACAAGGAAGCCCGCAAACAGTTTGCTGAAGACAAGCAGACTAAGGACATGGATTACTGGAACCATGTCCTATGGTCTGATGAGAACAAGATAAACTTATTTGGTTCAGATGATGTCAAGCGTGTGTGGGGACAACCAGGTGAGAAGTACAAAGTTAAGTGTGTCTTGCTTACAGTCAAGCATGGTGGTGGGAGTGTCATGGTCTGGGGCTGCACGAGTGCTGCCGGCACTGGGGAGCTACAGTTTATTGAGGGAACCATGAATGCCAACATGTACTGTGACATAATGAAGCAGAGCATGATCCCCTACCTTTGGAGACAAGGGCCACAGGGCAGTATTTCAACATAATAACGACCCCAAACACATCTCCAAGATGACCACCGCCTTGCTAAAGAAGCTGAGGGTTAAGGTGATGGACTGGCCAAGCGTGTCTCCAGACCTAAAGCCTATTGAGCATCTGTGGGGCATCCTCAAATGGAAGGTGAAGGAACGCAGGGTCTCTAACATCAACCAGCTCCGTGAGGTCAGCATGGAGGAGTGGAAGAGGACTCCAGTGGCAACCTGTGAAGCTCTGGTGAACTCCATGCGCAAGAGAGTTAAGGCAGTGCTGGTAATGGTGGCCACACAAAATATTGACACTTTTGGCCCAATTTGGACATTTTTACTTAGTGGTGTACTCGCTTTTGTTGCCAGTGGTTTAGACATTATTTGGCTGTGTGTTGAGTTATTTTGAGGGGACAGCAAATTGACATTGTTATACAAGCTGAACACTCCTACTTTACTTTGTAGCAAAGTGTAATTCCTTCAGTGTTGTCACATGAAAAGATATAATAAAATATTTACAAAAATGTGTACTCACTTTTGTCAGATAATATATATATATATATATATATATATATATATATATATATATATATGTGTACCGTATATACTCGAGTATAAGTCGACCCGAATATAAGTCGAGGCCCCTAATTTACCACTAAAAACTGGGAAAAACGTATTGACCCGAGTATAAGATGATGGTGAGAAATGCAGCAGCTACTGTAAGTGGAAAAAGAGGGTCAGCAATGCCCATCTACAGCTGCATGCCTCCCTGTGTCCTGTGCAGCCTACCTGTATCCTGTGCATGTGTCCTGTGTCCTGTACATGTGCATGTGTCCGGTGTCCCTGTGTCCTGTACATGTGCATGTGTCCTGTGTCCCTGTGTCCTGTACATGTGCATGTGTCCTGTGTCCCTGTGTCCTGTGTCCTGTACATGTGCATGTGTCCTGTGTCCCTGTGTCCTGTAAATGTGCATGTGCATGTGTCCGGTGTTCCTGTGTCCTGTACATGTGCATGTGTCCTGTGTCCCTGTGTCCTGTGCCCTGTACATGTGCATGTGTCCTGTGTCCCTGTGTCCTGTACATGTGCATGTGCATGTGTCCTGTGTCCCTGTACAGCCTACCTGTGTCTGTGTCTGTGTGCAACCTCCGTGTGGCGATCTCCATCATCCCTGTGGCGATCTCCATCCTCCCTGTGGTGATCTCCATCCTCCCTGTGGCGATCTCCATCCTCTGATCAGCGTGTGATAATACCATTCGGCGGCCATTCCACTATTCAAAAGCCGCGCCTCCTCCTCGTCTGTGATAGGCAGAACACTTAGCAGTCAGCGGTCAGCCTATCACGGACATTCTCTCATTCTCATACCATGGACGAGGATGAGAGAATTCCGTGATAGGCTGTACACTGACTGCTGGGAAATGGAGTGTTCAGCCTATCACAGACGAGGAGGAGGCGTGGCTTTTGAAAGCTGGAATAGCCTCCGAACTGTATTATCACATGCTGGCCGCCGTCTGCCTGCATGACACGTTGATCATGTAGGCACATCGCGGTGACTCGAGTATAAGTCGAGGGGGCACTTTCAGCCTAAAAAAAAGGCTGAAAATCTCGACTTATACTCGAGTATACACGGTATATGTATATAGTGTATATATACAAAATATAAAGATAATGTATATAAATTCAGTGAACAAAATGTTTCCTATACAAACACACCACTTTGTACCATTTAAGTTTGCATCTCTTCTTACTTCATTAAACCTTATGACTTGGCATGAATTATAGGATGAAACATCTCTTATTCTCTCCTAATAAGCTAAAATTCAAGATGACACATATTTAACAACATATTAACTTCCATTCAAGTGTACAACCCCATGCTGCTTTCCAACTGTATATTAATTTATATTTGAGCCTTGATTTTCATCATTAGTTCAGCCCACATCAACCATTATCAGGAAAAGTCTGGAAAATTGGTGAGCATGCAGTATGAGCTTATAGAATAAATATCTGTGAGCCATATTTATGGGTTAGAGAAGGAGAAAAAATTAATTGCAAGAAAAGTCAACCAGTGATTGGTATGAAATATTTGCTGGTTATCTCCACTACTGTACTTGTTCAGTAAAGCAAGGAAATTATAGTAATAACGTACAGTAACATACAGTAACCTGAATTCATTTTTCACTGATTTGACTCCTCATAATTGCTATCTGATTGTAACATAAATCTATTGGTTACTGTACTTTGCACATCATCAAACAATTTTGAACTACTTTACTAAAATGACAAATATGTGGCCTATAACCATCACAAGTGATGACTGAAATTGAAACTGCAGTGTCTTTTAGTGTGGTTATTCTCAGTGGTCACCATGACACCAGTGGGACCTTTCATGTTGGCTAGCATGACTAGGTTAGCTTGGCTGCCATAGCACTATGTCAAACGACATTGTATTGCTAATTCAGTGTGGGATGACGTAAGGGAAAGTGTGCAATCACCAACTTTATAGCGGTTCCTGTAAACCTGGAATGTGCATTCAGGGAATAAGAGCTTTTGCATAGTCTTCTCTGTGGTGCATTGATGTGGTGATCAGCTTACTTTGTAAGGAGCACTAACACAATTCATTATAGCCATATTAGATAATTACAGAATGAGCTGTTAGCACACATATTATTCCACTACCCAGAGCTCCTAATCCTCAAAGTGTCTGCACTTCCTTATAGCGGAGAAATAAGTATACCTCCTGCTAATTTCAAAATGCAAAGCCTAGTGCCTGAGTGACCTATTGGCAGTTCCAGGCATTATAGCAAGGGAAGAGGGTTCTTACCAATAACTTATGCAAATACCATCTTTGAGAAAGCTGTTATTTACACATTTACATAGATGCCTCAAGGGTTTTCAGTCAGCTATCTGCTATAGCGTACTTTATTTCATTATTCTTTATCAATACAAGTAACATTCTATAAGTTGTACCTACAGTTAAGCCTGACTTCAGAGGCAAAGAAAGGGAACAGGGATTTGACATATGTTTTACATTTCAACTTCTCATATTATTTTAACATTAGAGATGTCTGTTTTAACATGACTATGTTGCGGAATTTATTGCCTTGTTTAATAGAGACAAGTGGGTGGGACAAGAGAAAGGTTTGAGAAATGTTGGAAAGTGTGAGGCAACAGCCCCAAGCCCATCATGCGGGAGTGAAGTTAATGACCAACATCAATTTATCACAGTGAAATACATGAGAGAGAAGCTCATTCCCTCACTTAACTCTGATTGGGTCAAGAGGCAAATCTGACATGACACTCTGCGATCTCAAATAGGGTAAAACTGTATTAGCAAGTTTTACCCTAAATTATGAGCTTGGTCGAATTTGGGACAGGCGTGGCCCTGGTATTTGGCCAGAAAGATATAGCAAACTGTTGTACAAAATTGGCAGAGAGTAGAGGACCTTCCTTCCTCCAAATGCGGTTTATCATTCATTTCAGTTCCCTTTTTTATTTGTCATATTTTTAATTTCTATGTTGAGGGGCCTCCAAACTTAAAGGCCCTCAAGATCTAAATTTGGCATAGGGTAGCCAGAAAAAAAAATTCAGTCTTTGTTTTGTTCAACTAGTCACCGAATACAGCAGCTAGAAGGTGTACTCTATTACTTGTGTGTTGGTTGTTTGCTTCTTTCCAGTGGTAACCCTGATTCCAAGGATTTGACAATAATACGCTTCTAATTCCATGGAACGAAAGATAGCAGATCTTCTATATACAAAGTATGTTTTATACACTCATCATTATCTGTGTTGTACTGTTTGTTTATTTTCAGTAGTGCTACATCAGTGAGTAGTACAGATGTAATTACGGTAATTAGATTGTTATCCTACAACTGTTTTCATGATTCAGCATGATTCATTTTATGAGTAAGACATAGCTGCTACTGTATGATAGAACAAACCAGGAATACTGGCTCAATTTATTCTGGGTATGTTCCATAGAGTTTAAAAATAATATTTTTTCCTTCTTTTGTTTGTATAGCTGAAAAAAATGCTAATTGGCTTTAAAAATGTTTTTTTTTTTTTTAGTAAAGTATTCACTGTTGACAAATAAGAACGAAAAATGGAGCACATTTATCCCTTTCATGATTTAATGTAAAAAAGCTTATTCACTTGCCGAAGCAAGGTCTAAGCCAAAACTACACAAGGTGTGGGTTTAAACTCCAGAATGGAATCCCCATTTTTTTATAAATGTGAAGTACACCATATATTCTATTAGAATCTCTCAGGAATAGTAGCTGAAAGGTCTCTGAATTCAGAATGATCAGAATTTCAGAAGAAGTCCAAAGTGCTATAACTTCTGAGTAATCTGGTGAAACCGTTGAAAAACTTTGACCTTAGTATCGTTGTTGGAGACATTCCTTAGAATGGTGCTGACGGTACAGGAGTTACAACCCTGGTCCTCTTGTCCCTGTTGGGAATATAAAAAATTCTGATTACTAGATTTCCCAGTTCCACATTCTTATGTGTAACCTTGTCTTCAGGGAGGCAGCTTAAACTTGAAATATGTTTATTCATAGAAAACCAAGATCCTGTAATGCGTCATAAAGTTTCTTCAACTAGAATCATCCCATTACTTTTTTAAACTTCTCTACAACCTTCTTTGGCCTCTGATTGCACTGTTATCCCCACCAAGACGTTTAAAAGCCATTGCTAACGTTATGGATTCAGATGTAGGTTTGGCAAATTTGTACTGCTTTCTTAGTGTCATTATTTGGGGGCAACAAAAAATGGGCAGGGACTCATTTAGTGCTGCCCTCATATACTGCTGCCTGACAAAAAAATTAAGTCATGACCTTGAATCACATTCTCAGAAGCACATTATTGGTGGAATTAAAGCAGAATACCATCCACAAATAACAAGATAAAAAATGAATAGACCATTAAAAGATAAAACAAGGTCATCTTTTGCTGCAATATTCAGCTATAATCCAGAGATTTCCCCCCAAAGTACTATGTTTTGCCACTAGATGTCCTCAGTCTTATGGCCAGCATAAAACACCTCACTTTGCCTGAGCCCAGGTTGTCCTGGACCCTACCCAGCCTGTTAGTGGACAGCAAAAGGAGAACCAAAACAATGATGAGCTCACTTGAACACATGAGCCTAATTGGCTTCTTGTGCTACTTCTTCCTCTCATACTACAGTCCTCCTCTACAAGAACTGCAAGCGACTGATACCAAGTCAAATTCAGGCATTTACACTGCTTGGATTAAAGGATGCGTTTATTAATGTATAAATGATTACAGAGCTGCACTGATTTGTGTATTTTATATATGCCTGCAGTTCAGCTTTAACCACTTCAGCTCTGGAAGATTTACCCCTCTTCCTGACTCATTTTGTGCTTTTTAGCACTGCATTACTTTAACTGACAATTGCGCGGTCATGCAACGTTGTACCCAAATGAAATTTGTAGCACTTTTTCACATAAATAGAGGAGTGGTGGTATTTGATCACCACTGAGTTTTTTTTTTGCACTATAAATGAAAAAAGACAAACAATTTTGAAAACAAAACAATATTTTTTACTTTCTGCTATAAAACATATCCAGTAACAAAATAAAAAAATCAAATTTATTCATAAATTTAGACCAATATGTATTCTGCTACATTTTTTTTGTAAAAAAAAACCCCTTACAAGCGTATATTGATTGGTTTGTGGGAAAGTCATAGTGTCTACAAACGATGGTATATATACTGGAGTTTTTTTTAAAAAGGAGAAATTTTACGGATTTTAACAGTATCAGAAAGAGACGCAGCAACCAAAATTATATCAAAAATTATTTATTACAAGATTTGTTAAAATAACATAGATAAAACCATTAAGACCAAAAAGCTCATGTATTAATTTAAGCCGTTGGCCAAGCTATGTTGGCTTGTACTGTTCTGTCAAGAGGCCAACATGTTTCGCAATCTGCTTCCTCAGGACTGTTATATCTTAACAGTCAACAGGAGGCCTATCCAAAAGAAACATAACAAAATGAACTAAATCCAAACATACAAGGTGAACAGCATTGCATGTATAACATAATCTCAAGGGTTGAGAAGAGAGGGAAATCACCACTTACATGCCCTTCAGCTTAGACAGAATAATGGCACACCACAATGCAGATGCAGCTCATGATTGATATGATACCATCATTAATTCATTAATAAACTATAACTCTTCCTAGAGACAAAAAAACAGGAAAAAAATGGAAGTTAGCTATCTTGTTCTATATATCTTCTATTTTTAGCTTGGTCAGAGCCAAACAAGGAGAGGGAAGACAGTGGGGGGGGGGGGGGGGCAGCAGGCAACACTTACTGAGAATAAGGGGTCTCACCCCAAGTCTAATGAAAGAAGTACACATAAAACAGCCAAGTCAAATCGTATAATAACCTTCTATGTACTGATAGAGAATCTCTCCTATGACAGTAGAAACAAAATGACATAATAAATGTCAACATCATGCAATAGCACATAGAACCCCAATCTTCAAATTGCCTCTCATAATTATCATAGTCAATAAGTCAGTCAGCTCACAAGGTGTCCTCAAAAGGTTATCCTTCCTGGGTGAGTAGTACAAAATATTCCCAGTATCTAGAAAAAACACAAACAGTGTCTCCATCTATCACCCAGCAGGTACATAAAAAATCCACCCTAGTAATCCAGACATCCAAGATTAATTATATTACAGTGGGAAAAGTTACTCAACAAAGCGAAAGAAAAGATCCACTTAATATGATCTGATGTTTTCTTAAAGCATCTCACATAACACACAGCCTGACCCTACTTTAACCAGATATCTGCAGAAATTATACAAGTGATGAAATCCAGTATACCAAGCAGTCAATTAGCTAACCACAACCATCCAGTAAGACTTACCTACAAGACTGTCATCTCCTGCATAGCATCAGCCGCCATTGTCTCATTACATACCAATGATCTTATATAGCTGTGTTTGGCACCAAACAACAGTCTAATCATCTAATGAATCCATCTGTGCTGAAAACTAGAATTTTTATTTATGTATTTATTTTTATACTAGTAATGGTGGCATTCAGCAACTTATAGCAGGACTAACTGACACTTTTGACACTTTGTGGGAACCAGTGACACGGTATTACAGTGGTCGGTCCTAAAAATGAAAATATGCACTGTCACTGTACTAATGACACTGGCTGGGAAGGGGTTAACATCTAGGGCGATCAAAGGGTTAAATGTGTGCCTAGCCAGTGTTTATGTATGTGCTGTGAGCTGCTTTTGCTAAGGGATGCACCGGTTTTATTTTTCCCTGCTTAGCAGGGAAACATATACCAAAATATCCACGCTGACAGGACAGAGCTTTGTGTTGTTTATGTTGACAGAGCTCTGTCCTGTCTTACCCCTCGCTGATCACTGGTCGGAACCCACTGATTGGCTTGTGCTGTGACTAATTGCAGCACAACTGGCATGGCGGGAGAGCTTGCTGGGTCACGTACTAGATACGTGATCTGGAAGGGGAAAGCTGCTCTGCCCTACTCCTGCATGAGTTGGTCAGCAAGTGGTTAATCATCATGGTAGACTAAAAAATCAACTCATTTAAAGCCATTACATCTTAGGTGGCTAATTTGGATCCAGACACAATTAGAGCTCAAATGGAATACTTCGTTTTGCCTTGCTGATACCTCTTTCTGCTATCAAATGCATATAAAGTTTCCATATTTCTTCTTGCAGCACATGTGTATGTTTACATGAAAATATCTGTGTCAAATATTCATGATGTGGTACACAGCACCTAAAAACCTTATAAATAATAAATACATATAAGTTGAGAGTCTTAAAAATATCAAAGCATTTGAAACATATTTACTCTGACAAAACTGACTAAATTTGCAACGACTTTCCCACTTTTGTAAAGTGTTGGATTTGCAGGGCAGAAAGTGGGAAGTAGCATTTATAGTATGGAAAATGCAAACCACATGGAATACTAATTTTAGTTGCCAGCATTCTAAAGGGAATATGTCCCCCTTTTTTGATATCTTTATAAACATTTTCAGATATTCAATAAAGCAACATTGCATGCCCCATGGAAACCAATTATATCTACCTAATCTGTAATACAATTAGTTAAGAGATGATTTCTGTTTGGCTTCTGTTGGTAACAGCATTTACATAGAGTCATTACTATCCATACTTATTTTATTGGATTTATAAAATAGCTTATTTCTGTTGACAAACCTTTGTAGAATATGATGTATCCTAGGTATTTTTAGGTACTTTTATGCCCTGTACACACGGTCGGATTTTCCGTTGGAAAATGTGTGATAGGACCTTGTTGTCGGAAATTCTGACCGTGTGTGTGCTCCATCACACATTTTCCATCGGATTTTCCGACACACAAAGTCTGAGAGCAGGATATAAAATTTTCCGACAACAAAATCCGTTGTTGGAAATTCCGATCGTGTGTACACAAATCCGACGAACAAAGTGCCACGCATGCTCAGAATAAATAAAGAGATGAAAGCTATTGGCCACTGCCCCGTTTATAGTCCCGACGTACGTGTTTTACGTCACCGCGTTTAGAACGATCGGATTTTCCAACAACTTTGTGTGACCTTGTGTATGCAAGACAAGTTTGAGCCAACATTCCTGGGGCCCAATAAAAAAAGATAGAGGTTTAAGCTGTAACAGTAGGGTCTGTTTTTAAATATATATAAATGACTATAGATAGTGTGGATTTTGCACTTTGATATTGCTTCACTGACCCAGAGCTATGGTAAATACTACATGTTTTCAGCTGAGAAATTTTAAACAGCCTATCCCTGGAAACCCACTTAAAGTGACCCAGTGGGTCAACATGACAGCCAGGCAAGCAGAATTTTCAGAGGAAGTCAGCAATAACAACCCCCAATGTTTCTCTCATTAAAGTCTTTAAAGTAGATATAGACCTTACCTAAATGACATTTAAGGTGGGTACTCACTTTAAGAAAATCGGGCGAACGATCATCTGGTTTTCCTCGATGCTTCACAGCAAGTCGAAACCGAGGATGGAAATAATGTACGAAAATTCTCGTACGACAAACTCTTTTTTGTTGATTATTGTTGCTAATC
Source organism: Aquarana catesbeiana (assembly GCF_042186555.1). Taxonomy (NCBI): domain Eukaryota; kingdom Metazoa; phylum Chordata; class Amphibia; order Anura; family Ranidae; genus Aquarana; species Aquarana catesbeiana. The sequence goes on along the minus strand of NC_133328.1, from coordinate 525,042,429 downwards.
ATGTGCAGTCTTTCATATGTGATTTTTTTTCTTGTACGTAAACCATATAAAAACTGTACACATTAAATTAAAAAGGTTAGCTCTGTTCACGTACGGAAAATATTTTGGAGTTTGTCCCTTCAGAAATTTTCATTTGGAAAGTCTGAATTGGATGTCGAAAGTTGTGTACACACTATAAAGAAATGGAATGATCATGTCTCGTATGGAATTTTTTTTATAGTGTGTACTATACTTTAGACCCCTTTCACACTGAAGCGCTTTGCAGATGCTATAGCGTTAAAAATAGCGCCTGCAAAGTGCCCGGAAACGTCAGAAAAAGGAAAAGTGGAAAGCGAAGGGCGTCAGAAAAGTCCTGCCAGCAGCTTCTGTGGAGCGCATTAGGAGCAGTGAACTCACCGCTCCTAAAGCGCCCCTACCCATTAAAAACAATGGGGCAGCGCTGCTATACCGCCAGCGTTTTGCAGGCGGATTTAACCCCTTTTTGGTCGCTAGCGGGGGTTAAAACTTCCCCGCTAGTGGCTGAATAGTGCCGCTAAAATGACGTTAAAGCTAAGAATAGCGCCTCTTTACTGCTGACGCCCGGGGCAGCGTGTGAAAGGGGTCTTAGTTTGATAAACAGTGTAAGACTGATTTTCTAAAGGGTTTGAGAATATTCCCACAATAAATTGTGAACATTTCAATTATCTAATCATGTGCAGATAAAATAAGTAAACAGGGAATTTCTTTTCACATGATTGGATAACTGAAGTGAATCTTCACACATGTTATTGTGTGAACAGTCTAAAATTATTTAATACTTTTTAATTTTTTAATATTTAATATTAATATTTAATTATTTAATACTCGTTTTGACCTTGTTTAAATCTTTGGTGCACCTGAGTAGTGTGCTGAAACAGCCACTTGTAATCTTCCTTGAAAGCCAATGTTACAAGGAGGGAGATTAACCATTTGCTTACTGGGCACTTAAATCCTCTTCCTGCCCAGGCCAATTTTCAGCTTTCAGCGCTGTCACTCTTTGAATGCCAATTGTGCAGTCATGCAACACTGAAATGATTTTCTTTCCCACAAATAAAGCTTTCTTTTGGTGGTTTTTAATCATTGCTGAGTTTTTTATTTTTTGCTAAACAAATGAAAAATTTAGAAAAAAACATTAATAGGTGGCACTGAAGAGCACTGATAGGTGACACTGGTGGGTGGCACTGATGGGCACTGCTAGGTGACACTGATAGGCAGCACTGATAGGTGCCACTGATGATGAGGCACTGATGGCACTGATTGGCAGCACCGATGGGCATTGATAGGTGGCACAGGTGGGCACTGGTAGGTGGCACTTATGGGCACTGGTTGGCGGCATTGCTATGCACTGGCAGGTAGCACTGGTGGGCATTGGCAGGCAGCACTGGTGGGTACAGATACTTGGGTGATGTCTCTCCCTCTTCATGACCACTGTCCCTCTGACACAAGCTGGCGATTCTTTTTTTTTTTTCTGCTCACGCTGTCAGCGCGAGCAAAAAAAAATGCGATTACTGATCTTTTGTTTACATCATGTGATCAGCTGCCATTGGCTGACAGCTGATCATGTGGTAAGGGGCCGGGATCATGTGATCACAGAGTGCGCCGCGCACGCTCCGCAGGTGGCGCGCAGGCAGCTTATGCATGGGAGGGCGTCTATTGACGGCCTCCCGGCAATTAAGGTCCACGCTGTAGCCATCATTCGGCTATAGCGCGGGCGCAAGAAGGTTAACTAAAACTGGTACACTCAGAATCTTGTGCAGCTGTGCATGGTAGCCAATCAGCTTCCAACTTCTGCTTGTACAATTAGGCATTGATAATAAAACCTGGAAGCTGATTAGTTTCTATGCAGAGCTGCTCCAGATTTTGCACTCTGTAGTCTTAGTAAATCAACCCCAAGGTCACAATGCAGGAAAACATTTGGGAGACAGGGACATAGTGTTGTCACCAGAGAACTGGAAATGGCTGAACAAAGGCCCTTACAGATTGTATGAGAGTTTAGTGATTAGATTTACATAGATCTTATACGTTGTATGTTAGTAAGCAATAGATTCTTCTAAGAAAATTTTAGCGCAGGAAGATTCTGTCCAAATATTGATATAATAATTATAGGTTTTTGATTTTAAATAGAATATTTGCATACTGTATACTTTAACAAAAGTTTTCAAAGCCTCAATAAAAACATCAAACATATCCTAACCCTGCCTTTATAAGGGATATACACAGATTAGCCATAACATCATGATCACCCATCATACCATTATGTCCACTCACCTAATATTGAATAGGTCCCTCTTTTGCCACCAAAACAACCCTGATCCATCGAGGTATGGACTCCAAAAGACTGCCAAAAAAGTCAGGACCCAAGGTCTCCCAGCAGAACACTACCCAAAGCATCACACTGCCTCCACTGGTTTGCCTTCTTCTCATAAAGAAACCTGGGGCACAAGCACCCAGTCATGATGTAAAAAAAAGTGTGATTCATTGAACGTGAATGTTCTTCCATTGCTCCTTGGTCCAGTTCTGATGCTCATGTGCTCATTGTAGCTGCTTTTGGCTATGGACATAGGTCGGCATGGGCACCCTGACCTGTCTGTGGCTACACTAACATTTTCCACAATTTGTATTGTATCCAGCCTTTGCTCCCCACATGCATTATTAAGCCTTGGCCACCCATGGTCCTGTCACCGGTTAGCCTGTTTTCCTTCCTTTGGCCACTTTTGGTTGGTCCTGACCAACTGCAGACCAGAAACATCCCACAAGAGCTGCAGTTTTGGAGTTACTCTGGTCCAATCATCTAGCCATTATAACTGGGTCCTTGGCAAAGTTGATTAAATCCTTATACATGCCCATTTTTTCTGCTTTCAAATCATCAGGGATATGTTAATTTGCTCCCTAATATATCCAGACTTTTCAGGTTCCATTGTCATGAGATCATCAATGTTATTTTCGTTACCTGTCAGTGGTTATAATGTTATGGGTAATCAGTGCGACTAGTTCACCACATTGTTTCAACATATCAGCATTGCCTTCATGTGCAGCACTTCTTATTTTGGCAAACTTTACCGGTCAGCTGTCATTTTTTTAGAATAATAATTTTAGTATAAGTTACCTAAACCCATGTCACATTAACCTTAAAGCAGTATTAAACCCAAAACAAAAATGTAATATATTGCATATATTTTAAGTTTTTTTTCTCTGTTTTCACCTTGTTATTTGATCGACAACACCCTTCCTGTATTAAAGTTTTCTGGAAGAAGGAGCACAGGGGACACATTTGGACAGCAGCATTGTTAATCTAGGGGGAGAGGAGTGTTAGATGTACCAACAGATGTATATACACTAACAAATTGAACTCAGACTCTAGCTAATACATATAAGCAGTTACAGCTACAGTTTTTAAAGTTTTAGTATAAAACTTTTACATGATTAAATAAAAGCTGATCATTATAAGCACCCCGGTGGTAAATAGTTTGTCTCATCCTTGTAACTGATACATCTGGAAGAGAGCTTGTGTTACTGAAAAACAACAGACTTACTAACGGGGTTACCAGGTGAAAATAAAAGAAAGAAAGCCTAAAGCCTAAAACATATGCAGCCATTACATCTAAGAATTGGTAAGGTGCAACATAATAAATGTTTGCTTTTGGGTTTAATACTGCTGTAGGCAAGGGGACAATAGTATAACCGCTAAAATATTATAATAGCTAAAACTTTTCAACCAATATGATTTTCTCAATCAGGGCTTCCCTAAGTCTGTTTTCCTTATCCTGCTGTGCCCTATAAACAAGTAAAATGTCTGATTCTCTCTCACCTCTAGGAGTGTTTCTATATATCCATTCTGTGTGTATTTGGCTCAAAACATTTTTGAAGAAAAAAAAACATAATAAAAAAAATAAGTAAGTAATAAAAAGTAAACATAGAAAAATATCTGCTGCTGATCAGGTTTAGCCTTCCACATTATGTTAAAAGTAAATAAGTGTTATGGGTGTTCACAATGGGTAACATCTCCATTTATATGGTTATTTACTTTTCAATGTTAATGAATCAGCCACAGTGTGTGAGCATTATTTTATTATAAACACAATATAATAATAAAATCAATTTCTTATATTTAATCATTTTTGAGCTATGATTTTCTTTATTGAAAATATTGGACTTGGCGTGTTTTACGCAGCCTGAGCTAAAAAGACAATATTTGGTCAGTGTGGGTTTCAATGGGGAATCACTCCTAGCCGCTTTGAGTATTGAGTAAGTGGAATAGCCACCTAAACACTACAGTGGCCAGATGATCATCTCTATCCATTTCCATATACAGTTACCATTATATTGTGTGTTTGTGGGGAAAATTACGGCATTAAAAAAAAATGATGTTCACCTTACCTTTAACCTTTTCACTACCAACATGATAAGCTTTGAGGGAGAATGAAATGTTTTTAATTTATTTTTAACTTTTATTTATTTTTTTATTAAAGGAATTCCACCTTGATGTTTGCAAGATAAATGAACTTTTTTTCCTTGCGTATTCATTATTAACACTACAGGTTTCAGATCGCTTAGAGCAAATAAATTTCACCTCTAGGAAAAAAAAAATCATTATAATGAGAAAACGATAACTCATTTTGGAAATGTTCATTACAGTATACTCTTCTATTACCCAGCGCAGGTTGTCGGTGATATTTACAGTTTTAGATCTTGGTTAATTAAAATTAACTTGGCGACAAAAGCCAAATCTACTAATGAAGCAAGTGACCTTTTATTACCTGCAGTCCCTTGTTTTGATTGGGTGATTGACAGCTTGTGGTTTGGCTACTGTGTTGTATTTCAGCTGACAGGACTTTTCATTTTAACTCAATTTGCCTGCCTATCACGAGCTGGTGGCAGGCCAGACTCAAGTCACCCAGTTCTGCCTCAGCAGCTTGCTCTGTTTCTCATTAGTACACATTTATTCAGTGGAAATTGGAAGACAAATGCTTGAAGGCATGCAAGCTAAGTATAGCAAATAGTGTTTTAAGGCTGACTATTTATAAGAACATTGAAATGTTTAAACAAAAAAAAAAGTCTAGTCATTGGGAAACAAAAGCTTACAAACAAAAGCTTACTTAAAATAACAAGCGCAAAATTATGTGTATTTAACCCGATAATTAAATTATTATGTAGAGATTTAAAGAGTTTAAATGATACCCCCTATTGGTTACATTTAAAAGTTACAATTGTAAAAATGTACTCATTCATCATAAGATGTCACTCACACCAACAAAATTTTACAAAATTTCAGGACATTTCTAGTATTTTTTATAAATTTATCCTTGAAAAATGTTGTCACTGGAAAGGTCCACAAAGAAAATTATTTGTAAATGCTTTATTTAATTTTAGCACGCATATTGGGCTTAATATACAGTACTAGAGCAATAAGCTAACCTCCCTGGCGGTATGATTCTTTCGGATTTTAGGTGCTGAAAGAGGTACAATTATTTTGCATGGAAATTTGGCGTTTTATATTGTAGGTCTGTAAATCTTAATAATAACACACTTAAATCTGTCCAAACCAGAGTCTAGTAGATATCCCGGGTATGATAAAGTTTGAAACACAAAAACATAAATTATAATATAATAAATAAAAATAAATAATTAAAAAAAATAAAAATAAATAGTAATAAAATACATTTCCCCACGATTCACTATCGCTCAATTCTGCAAGTGTTCTAATTTACTATCGCTGTTTTCTAGCTGGTCTAAAGCCACTTTTGACGTAAAGGGACACTTTTTGGTTGCTATGGACAATCTCCAGTTTCCAGGCAGAAAGAACAGTATATATAATATAAAACTGCATGCAGGGCATGGGCCAAAGCACTGGGGACAAAAGGGATGTGAAATAATTTCATACAGTACTGTAATCTGTAAGATTACAGTACTGTATGTGTTATGATTTTTACTTTTTTTGAATTTGCCGCCAGGCTCCGCCCCCGTGCGTCGCGACACTCGCAGGGAACGGAGCCTGGCACAGAGAGGCTTCGGAGGAGACAAAGCCCGCGGACACTGCGGGAGACATCGCAGGATCCCGGGGACAAGGTAAGTAAGGAGGCACCAGGATCCTGCAATGTAATCCCGAGTGTGGCTCGGGGTTACCGCTAATGGTGCTGAATTTTAACCCCGAGCCACACTCGGGAAAACCGCCAGGGAGGTTACCCTGCCACTGTGAGGTTTATTTACTAAAGCTGGAGAGTGCAAAATCAGACTCACTTCTGCATGGAAACCAATCAGCTTCTAATCTCAGCTTGTTCAATTAAGCTTTGGCAATAAAACCTGGAAGCTGATTGGTTTTTATGCAAAAGTGAGCCTGATTTTGCACGCTCCAGCTTTAGTAAATAACCCCCCACTGTCAGTCTGAGCCTGCAGAGATGCCTACTTTTATTTCATTAAATCGTGATGTATATTTTTCACCTCCATGTATGTACACAAATTTACTAAACTCAGGCAAGCATTTCCATAGTGGTACCTGTTAATTTCCGATAGGGATGCACCGTTACCATTTTTTTTACAATGAGTACAGGTACCGATACTTTTTTTTTAGTACTCGGCGATACCAATTACCGATACCTACCGCAACTGTTTTGTTTTAACTTCAGCTGTCAGCAATGGTACAAAGCATTGAAAAGATATTTACAAATGAAATAAACAGATTTTTTTTAATTTAGCGCTTTTTCAATGTGAAATGTGTAAATATATGTTAATATATATGTGTAAAAATATTCACTAACAAAGCGAACAAAAAAAAGTTTTAATTGTTTATCGTTTATAAATTAGACAGGAGTTAATTAAGGCTGATTAGAGTAAATTAAGGGTTATTAAGGGGTTAGACAGAGGAACATTTGTTCATCCCTTTGATCTGCAGATGAAGAAACATAAATATACAAAAAGAACAATGTTTCTTTTTCCTATAGTGTTTCAAGGCTGAGCAATGTTGTTAATAAACATTGCCGGCTGCTTTTTTTTTTACAGCTCCAATTACCGGACTTCTTTAACACAGGGGAGACCCACTGACAGCCCAAAAAAACGAGCCTGAAAGTATTGGTTTCAGGTATCATGCATTTGCACGAGTACCGATACTTATGCAAATACTCAGTATCGGCACCGATACCAATACTAGTATCGATGCAATCCTAATTTCTGAACAACCTCATATAGGCTCAAGAGTAGGAATTTTAAAGCAAAATAAAGTTATGCTTGCAATATTGTAATATATACAGTAGTTAATGCTGGACAAATCTTCCTAAAATTTTTGGGCATGTTATTACAATGGACTTAGAAGGTAATACACATTATCATCTCATGTTTATTCAATTATTATCTAATTGTATCTATGCGTATAAAATAAGTAAATAAAAAAATGGAAGGGTTTGGAGCCAATATAGTCACTCCTTCCTCAGGCAGAAACACAACGTTTGCGTGGCACCAGTGACTATGTTCAGGTGCGGTTCATGTCATCATTTTATTATTAATATATATTTTATTATATTACCAAAAAATATTGCTGAAGTAGTTTATAAGGCTCAGAATATGTACATGATCATACATATTTAGAAGAACTTAGAACTGTGCAATATACCTATGTGATTAGGAATTAATGTAATGGTGTGGTTTTGACAAAGCACTTCTATAGTGTGAAACACGTCAACCTACCTGCTTTTCCCCTGCCTGTACCTATCCATTGCTTTTATCTAATTCAATAAAGGGATCCATTTACACTCTGTGTGTGGGTGTGCTGCCGATCCAAAGTACTCTGTTCCTAGGAATTAATGTAGTTAATAATGCAACACATATATTTTTAAATCACAGTCAAAGTTCCCAACATGCAGCCAATATGCACATGTGTCTAGCCTTGCTATGTACATGTGTATGTGTGTGCTAATGGGCCTTGTTTGGTTCTATGTTTTTGGTAAATCAGTGGGAAGCTGTGCTCCTGTCATGCATAAATTTAGCGGCAAGCTTGTCCTAAAATGTGCAAAGAAAGAATAACTTCTAATGCAAATTAATGTATTTGAATGTAGGCCGTTTTCAAATAAGTTAAGCAAAACAGTAATGCCGTGTACACACGATCGGACATTCCGACAACAAAATCCATGTTTTTTTTCCAACGGATGTTGGCTCAAACTTGTCTTGCATACACACGGTCACACAAATCTTGTCAGAAATTCCAAACGTCAAGAACGCGGTGATGTACAACACATATGGCAAGCCAAGAAAAAAGTTCAATAGCCAGTGCGGCTCTTCTGCTTGATTCCGAGCATGTGTGGAACTTAGTGTGTCAAAATTGTGTACACACGATCGGAATTTACAACAACCGATTTTGTTGTCGGAAAATTTGAGATCCGTATCTCAAATTTTGTTTGTCGGAAATTCCGACGGAAAATGTCTGATGGAGCCTACACACGACATTTACGACAACAAGCTCCCATCGAACATTTCCCGTCGGAAAATCTGACCGTGTGTACGCGGCATTATTCTAACATGATCTTGTCACATGTAAGTGAACCACATTATAAATTAGAAAAATCCAATGTTTTACCAAAACCATTTTATGTAAAATAATAGCAAGCAGTTCTTTAGTATTTATTGCCAATACATTTTTAACACATTTTATTTCATATTCCTATTTGGACAGTCTTTAGCTAGTCCATGCGCTGATGTTCACTCAAGTATAAGTAAACCTAGTCACCCAAATCTCATATAAGCTTTAAAGGTTAAGTTAATCTTTTCATTGAAATACACTGTGCTCTCCAGGGGACCCAGCATGATAAAAATTCTGCACAGTTTTCAAATTGTGTCCTAAGTTTAAATGCCTTACCAATAGGCCATTATCAACATCCCGAAAGCCTGCCACAAAAACTCCACTGAACTGATCAGTCGCATTCTTACCATGTTCTGGAACATTCCAAGAGTTAGATGCTCGCTCCCAGAATCACAAGAGTGAGCTTGTTTCCATGTTCCAAGCCTGCACATGTACAGTTTGCTCATCTTCAGTCGCACTTGCTATACGGTAGGGAGAACATATTGCTCATGCATGGTTTTAGAATGCAAAAACAAGCTCACTCCTGTCATGTTGGAAGTGTGTGTCTGAAATTTGGAGTGTCCCAGAACTTGGACAGGATGCGGCTGATCACTTTGGTGAGAGCTTTTGTGACAGTATTGAGGGATATCAATCATGGCCTACTTTAAGGCGATAAACCTAAACCTTGTATTATTTGCACTTATAGTGTACATTGGAAGTTCATCACCTATGTATTTTTGAGCACTCAGCACTTTAGATTGTTTATTATCATTTTGCATTTATATTGTGTTCTCTGGAGTTTATCATGTATGAATTTGAACACTTTTGGAGTTTATTATTTATGAACATTTGACACTTTATAAGAAGTTACCTAGCATTTCACAGTAATTTACCTGTTTGCCATCACTTAGAGCGCAGCTCCATCTATTGATTTTATTTTAAACCTAAGGACGTTATTTAAAAACTGCACACCATATTCTACAACACTGGGACCTCTAGATAGCATAGTGTGTTTTTGGGAAAAGGTGAACTTTAACATAATAATGTAATTAAAAGTCTGTTTCAATATTTTTAAATCTGCAGCTGCTATTAAAATAATACCTACTAATACTACAAGGAAGGACCTTGTTCAGACACTTTCTGTTATAGGTGACAGTGCTCTGTTCCTCTCTCCTAATTGTGTTCTTGAGTTGTCACTCTATCATAAGAACTTCTAATGGAACTGCAATTGGTCTCTATAGTGCACTTTACAGATGCATGATCCAATGTTGTCACTATCAGAAAACCTGGCCTGAGAGCTGCAAAGGGGCTGCAATTTTTTTAACAGCACTGAGATGCAACAAAGGATGAAAAAAAAGGCGAAAAAAAGAATTTTAAAGTAAAATTAAAAAAGGTAATTGTTTTTGATACACAGTGCTTTAACAAACGAAATCTCATTTAGTTAAAGCTTACACATTAACTTTAAAGTATAATTAAAGCCAAAACTATTTTTTTCATGTTGGAGGGGAGGGTTAAGATCATTGTCAAGTTTTTTTTGGCCATCAGTCTCTTATTAGAGAGATTTCCTTTCACTTCCTGTCCTGTAGTCTCAACAGGAAGTGAGAGAATATGTTTTAAATGTGATAAAAATACATTTTAGACAGTTGTCATGGGAACAACTGTCCCTATTGGAAGAGTTTCCCTCTATTCCTGTTTTGGTGACCTCAAAATGCTGGATTTACCCTCATTTTCATTTTCAGTAACAATGGGGTGAGGACAATTACAGCAAATTTCTCTAATGGGGTAACAAACAGCAATAAAAATGTGACAGGGGTTCTAACCCCTCACCACTCTATCGATATCTAAAAAATAATCATTTTGTTTTTAGTTATATTTGGAGTTTATTACCAGTTAATGCAAGCACTCTCTTACCCCAATATAATCTATTTCCCACATGCCTCGCCAAAAAGCATAAATTCCCAGGCAAGCCAACTTGATTTGGCTGATAAGGGAGTTATTTACCTTTGCTAGCATTAAGGTTTTAGTAAGAAAAAAAAGGCCCATTATCTATTTTAGGTATTTTTTTAAAATCGGTGGATATAAAATGCAACAAAAAGTGTTTAACATCCTAATTTCCTAAATAAAACTTCCTGGGATTATAATATGTTTTAATCCTCCAAGACAGCACCCCAATTGGACGTTTTCAGCAGAATACCCCTGAATATTATTTTAGACAGTTTTTTTCCTTTTTCCACTCTTTACTTCTACATCTACTAATAAAACTGTAAAAAATGTAACATATCACACATACTGTCTATTATTTTTGTTTGATCTATGAAATGTCTTGGATGGGGTGTCAGGGCTAAGGGTTATGTTCTTTTGCTGCCTTGCTATCCCTAGGTATTTTTAAAATTGCCTTGTTTGTTCGGCACTAGCGCAGAAACAGATGTTGCTGTACTACAACAGGATAATTTACTGTACCTCATGGTGCAGAATGGAAGGCTTCCCAAGCTACCCAGCTGGTCTGTTAGTAGCACTTGCCTGTGTCTGCTGAACTATGAAAAGTGCAAGCAGAGGCTGCAGGTTTATTGTGATCCTTTTAAACGCACATTGTTTCACATTTTTGCGGCGCACGTACAATGCCCTTTCTGTTTTGTATTTTTTTTTCTGTTCTGTATTTTTTTTTTTTTTGCATTGGTTGACAGACCTAAATAAGTCCCTCTGTCCTTTGGTGATCATAATGTGACTCATTACTGTTGTCAGCTAATAATTATCGGCATGATTGCTCAAAGCTACAGCCAAGCTCGTCTTCCGCACATAACTGGTACTGGAAGGTGAAACAGATTTGTCATTTACGATCTTACTGCTAAGCCACACTTTGTGCTCTATTATTGTGATTAACTTCTGCATAAGATATGCTTACCCAATTGTCATCTGTGATACTGCGCTGGGCACAGACTGCCACAATCCCTGGAAGCATGTCAGCCAATACGATGAGCCCGCGTTACCCCAGATATAAAATGCGAACCAGCTATTTTGCAGCAGTAGCTGGTTCATATATAAAAATATACATATACCTCTTTTTCTTATTTCTTTTCCTCCAAGCCTCCACCGGATTCCTCGGGTAAATAGTGTTGCTGCATATGTCAGCTACCATTTCTAAACATAGACTCTGATTGCATTATCATCTTCATATTTTTAGTATGGTAGACAGCAGAAAAGTGGAGGCTGGACCACTCATTTGTACCGTGTAAAGTTTTTTGTTGCCAGAGCGCTGCCAGTTGAAATTTATCGTGTCAGGTGCCTTGTGGCTATCCACAGTAGAGGCCATATTCTGGAACCAGAGTCGTTTCCCTGGCTTCGTCACCAACAAGCCGATTTGACTCTGCCTGATTATAGTAACGAAGGCAGTCCAAAAGAATATGCACAGACTCACTGTACGTCACATTGAATCACAGCGCTGGCCACACAAAGCTGACCGCAGCCTCATTTCTTTAGACAAATGCACGCTTAAGGAAAAACCTCCTGCAAGAAAGCATCCAAGGCCACTTTATTTGCTATGCATGCTGCAGCAGATTTAATTTTTACTGAAAGAGCATTTGTTATTATCTTTTTCAGATGCCTCCTGTATGTTGGAAATCTACAGTCTAACCTTTTGGTTAAAGGAGTGCAGAATGCTTCGTGAACATGTTGCTTTTATTTATTATCTTAAATCACCTCCCGCTCACTAGCTGTTTTTTTTGAGAGAATGGCTTTATTTGCTTGATACTGTTCTAAAAGCTCATTATTAGAAAAGATCAAGGCCCATTATGGCCCCAATATAAGCTGGTGGAGGAAGAGTCAGATTTGATTACAAAAAGAGAGATGCAGATTTAGACAGCAGCTACATGCTGATATGCCTGCGATCATAATGATTTATGCAAATTATTCATACCGTTCCCATTGGGATTTCTCCTCAAACTGCCAGGATAAATTGCTGGAAATTACCCATAAAATCTGTCGCGCTAGGAGCAAAAGGTGAAGGCCACTGGGAACGCAAGGACATTCGGCTTCTAGATCAGTCTACAACATGCTGTTTGTGTGTGTAAATACATTTTTCCCATGCACAAATAGTTCCTAAAAACAGGGGCATAGCTACAATTATTGCGGTCCCATGGCAAAACGATTATAGGGTTTCACAGCTTTCTAACATCCACATGCATCTTACTAACTGGCTTCAGGCAATACTGCAGTTCTGACCAATATGCATTATATATATATATATATATATATATATATATATATATATATATATATATATATATATATATATATATATATATATATATATATATATATATTTATTTATATATATATATATTATTTTTTACTTGGCTGTAGTACCATCTCATTCTTTTCAACCCCAGAGTGGTATGTTAATTCCCTCTGCAGTGACCTTGGAGTGGTTGCTTTGGGTGCAATTGGGAACTAGTTAAATACTAATATCAAGTAATGAAAAAACCTGAAACATTAAAGTGAAAGTTCACTAAAAATCTAACTAAGGCTAAACCTACACCCACCCCCATTCTAAGCCTATCCTATCTACCCTATGAAAGAAAAGATGCTCATACTTACATATTCTGAAGCTGCTCCAGTCCGGTCATATGATCAGGACCCGGTCCCAGTGTCGAGGGGAGCAGAGAACAATGGATGCCCCATAGGAAGCCTATGGGTGACGTCACCGCACAGGCATTTGCAGCTGTTGTCTACGATCTCTTCTCTTCATTGAAGCCACAGCTGAAGAGATCATGTGACTGGACCACAATGGCATCAGAATAGGTAAGTATAAGTGTCTTTTCTTTCACATGGTAGATAGAATAGGCTTAGAATTGGGATGGGAGTAGGTTTAGCCTCCACTTTAAAGTATCATACCAAAAACAAAATCAATCTCTCTCCCCACAAACTCTAGGCATGCATAAAATACACACATTAATGTAGCTCCAAAACTATTTATACATTATTATTTATTTTTTTTTATTGCAAGCGGTGTAAATACCAGAACTTGGCCTGGTATCGGCCAGTTGAAGTCTCTTTAGAGGAAGGTTGGTGTGCAAGTGGAGGAAGCAATACAAAAAAGCCAACCAGTTCATGTGCTGATGAGCAGCTTGCTGATAGGAAGAGAAAGCAGTGTGACAGGAAGATGAGCTCATCAATGTGCTGCTTCTCCTTTCACTCCCCAGTGGTGGCGGGGGGGGGGGGGGGGGAGGGCTGTCTCTGCATTGAGCTGGGCTGTTGTTTCATCTTTTAATTTTTTAATTGACTATTATTTTTTATCTTTCTATTTTTGACTGTATTTCTGCTTTAACCTGATTTCTAAAGCCTAATGAATATGTAGAGCCTTCCCAGCATTATTTAATTTGTATGTGCAAATGAGATATTATAACTATATATGTAGAATTATTAATAATAATAATAATAATAATAATTCAGAATATGTGCTCATTTGTGCTTAAAATACACTGTTTTGTTTTTTTTTTTTCTTTAATTATATTTTTACCCTTAAATAAAACTTAAAGCAAACTTCTCACAAAGCTTAAAACCCAGCCTTGCTGGTCTTCAGTAAACCTCTTGTATGCTGAGAATTGGTATCTGTGGTATGCCCCTTTCTTTTCACGTTGCATAACTGAGCCCCAAACAAAGCATTATCGGGAAGCAGTGGAGAAGTACCAGAACTTGGCAATGGTGTAAAAGAGTGGAGGCACAGTGCTAAGGGTAAATGTAGCTACTGGATGGTAGCTAGCACAAGGTTGTAGGTGTTTTTTTATTTCATATGATGACTTTGCTATCTACAGAAAGAAATGCCTTTTTAACTTAAATCTACCAAATGTACTAAGTTTTTGTTCTTCCTAGAGTTCTCCTTTAAATTACTCCAAGCTAGATAAATATAATTTTTTTTATCATTTCACAAGCTGTCGGTGTCAAAGCCACTAACTGCAATTATTGTATATTTAGTGAAATGTATAAGAGGTAATTGGGGATTTTTTATGGGATTTAAATGTTTGCTGTGTATCAATTTTGTACTTTCTGTGCCAAACATGCACTTATGTTAATGAGTCCACTGGAGTTGTCTAGGCAATAGCAATAGATTCTTTAAGTAAATCATACTAAAGTAAATCAACATCACAGTTCTGTTTTTCCTTTCTCCCAGGTAGTGCTATCAGTGAGTCACTGCGCTTGTGCTCCGCATCCATGAACATACGGTTGGTCCAGGAGGATTTTCAGCTGGAACTTGAGGTTGGCCAGACAGTGAATCTCAGGAAGGGTGATTTTGTGGCCCTTTACCCTCCAACTCTGCACAGAGACCCTGAGGTCTTTGAAGATCCCGAGGTAAAACTTCCTACTGATCTTGTCATCATTCTCCTGGCACAGCGTAGTTTCTGTGCATTTGTTTTGCTAATGCTAGTCTTTCTTCTGGAAGTAATAAGCCTACTTCCCATCACAGCTTTTTGTATTGTAGGCCCTGCAGGTGAAAGGCCTTGTGGCTTGACGTAAAAGAAAAAAAAAATAGAATGCTGGTCCTTTCAAGAGAAATGACAGTTGCACATTGAATAACAGAAACTTGAGGCTAAATTTGTGCTGTCTGTGCCACTAGATCATTTTATAGCTTTAGAAGTAATAGGTGGTGTCCTAAACTGTAAATAATGACCAACATTTATGTGCCCGCAAAACATCCAAACTCCTTTCAAAGCATTAACCATTGCTAGTTGGTTTTTACAGATGATTTAGAGAAAACATTTAAATATTCCTATGGTAATTGGGGAAAAGGTTTCTGACATTAAATCATGAAAATGTGATAATTCTTATTATTAAATGAAATTTCAAATTATTAAATTAAATTATAATATATTTTGAGAGCTTTTATGGGTACAGACAGTAATGTTAGATATGGATTGTGTGTTATATATTGTTATAATAATAGTTTACATGGAGCTTTGTAGTCACTGTTGAGTACCTTGTTGCACTGAGTTAGTTTTATTGAAAAGCTTTTGATTTTTGGGCACTTAAAGCAGAGCAAACATAGCATGAGGTAGTGGTAATTAGTCAATAGTTATGAAGACATATTGGCTTAGTTGCTAATCGTCCTTTTTTCATAGAACTTTCACCCTTTTTAAAAATTGCTCCATATCCACCCATGTTCCACAGAATGTGCCACCAGTCAGGGGGCATTACTAAGTCACCATTGCAGGCAGCATATGAGGCTAACCAACATTTTTTTTCCTATAGCTACAAAGTTTCCTCATTTTTTTTGTGAAATGTATGAAACCCTGTATTTTATTTTTACGTATCTGAGATTCATGTGGCTCATCGCAGCCTCACATCTAGTTTTCACTATCTGAACTGATCCATTAGTGTTATATGTTACCATCAACTAATAACTCCATATTTTGCCAAAATATGTTATATACAATACATATGCATGTATATTTAAATCTTTTGAAGAAAAAATATTATTGCACCTGCTGAAATTTGCCCAATACCTCAATATACCATTGAAATCCTTGGCAAAACTGATAACTAGAATAATTAGTTATCAGCTTATGAATTATGGCTGTTCTTTGTAGAGCTAAATGAAAGGGGCCTAGTAACTGCACCATGTCTAGTACAAGATATTCGATTTTTGGTTCTGCAGAACATATATTTGCTTTATGCACAGCAACAACTACTGGATAAAGGGAAAATCCATGTCTGTAGAAAACCAAAGGATGTCACATTGTATCTATTTTTGTGTGATTCGGACTTACCTGTAGTGACATACACAAGAGGAAGGGAAGCAAGGACATAGCAACAGGGGTTGCAGAAATTTCAGACTCAGCTAGGCCTCTGTTCCTGGGGGACCCACAGAGCCTACCAAGTCTATCCAAGTCTCCATCCATTACCATTGATTTAAGCATGTGTGCAGTTAAATTGCTTTTCCTGGGGGAAAGGGACACACTGTGCAAGATGGAGGGAGCATAGAGGAGATAGGAGAGTTAGGTGAGAAGGAGGCATTATACAGGTCTTTTACATACAGGAGCTAATAACTTATGACATTAGCTGCTGGGATTGGGATTGTTTGGAGTCTGGATCAGTTGATAAAGGATTGAGGCTCAATGGCTTTGGTTGATATCTTGCAGAAGGCCCAGCTGTGTCAAGCTACACCACTAAGGTCAAACAGGCACAGTGGGCTTGACATTTTTCTTTATCTCAGGCACTTTTAGAGCCATGTGGACCCCACAAACTGTGTTTTCACACAAAGAGGTTCAGTGTTTGCTCTATTGATGTTTTCTCTCACTGACTGATATACAGTGGTTCCTAGAGTCCTTCTTTAACCCTGTTTCTAAATAATGTTTTGTGACTTAATACCACCTGTCAGATTCATATGTGGCTCATAAGAGTAAAGGCTTTTCACAAAGCAAAGTGAATGTTCACATCTCTTAGTAAAAAAAGGTGACACTGCAATCATTTTTAATACCCAAAAGTGTACAAGGAGGGGAAAAAAAACATATTTCTGCTTACGCATACATGATTAAAGTGAAGCTACAACTTATCTCTAGGGAAAAACTACAAAGATCCTGCACTTATGCCACTACTGTGGTGTTTCTACTCCAGGCTGCTAGCACTGTTAACCATATACCCCCTTATCTATATAGATAACAGTTATTTTGTGATTAAAAATAGTAAAGTGCTATACTTCCCCCTATACATAAATACTGTGCTCTTTTAATCAAAGTAAAAAATGCGAAAAATCATATATGATAAATAATTTAATATTATATTCATATTAATATTATTAATATAACACTTTAATGTGGTAAGTATCCAGTGAAAAATCATACAGTGAATTCAAAGTCCATCCAGTGTGTCCTTTATACTTAAATAAATTATACAAACCACAAATAAATGTCTCTAAACAATCCAGTGCTTCCTCATCCAAATCTCAATATGCGTTCCAGCAAACCATGCTCAAAAAGCAATGTGAATGTATATATCTCTTAGTAAATAGGGTGGACCTGCAATCATTGTGAATACCCAATAGTGTACAAGGGAATAAAAAACATATTTCTGCTTACAACATACACAAAATTTATGATTGAAGTGAAACTACAACTTATTTTCTAAGTTTGGTGAAAATGCAGTTTGCAAACTGAACATAAACTTTGTTAATTAAACAGTTTTGATCCCCTTTTGTAAATCAACCCCAGTGAATTTCTAGAGTTAGATGAGAGGTATTATTTGGCTCAACATGCTCTGGAATGGGACACATTTGGATAAATAATCATATACTGTATTATATGTTGGTATGAAAAATATTATCCATGTTGTTTGGGTTGACAGAAAATCAATGCAAAGTCAACCTTCTTTCTTTTTACCTATAGTGGCATATCCACAAGTAATAAATGTGTTGCACATGTGGAGCCAGAAAAATCCATGTAATGCCCCTTTATTGCATACATAACACCTTTAAATTAAATTAAACCTTTCCTGAGAAGAATGTGGGGACTATAACAGCTGATCTCCTTTTGAAAATGTGAATTGTCTGTCTGTCATGCTGACCCTCTGACTTCAGTACTTTCTTATTTACTATCTCAGAAAAAGTATGCACCATGGAAAATTCATAGTAAAGTCAAAAGTCCTTATCTGACAGTATTCTTGTTCTGCCTGAACATTGAGGCCAGAGGGTGAGCATGACAGCTAACATTTTAAAAGGATGTCAGCAATGGCAGCCTCCATGTTTCTCTTGGAAAGGATCTCTTTAATTTGAGTAGCCTAATTACATACATGACAATAGAGGTGATGTCATCTTATGTTGCATAAGATGTTGTCCTCACAGCAGCTTAGGTGCTTTTTAAATTCCTGTAAGTATATTCACTGAACTACAGCATGCAGATTAATGTGGTTTTGTGTTCATTATACATTCAATACACCTTCAAATTTATATAAAAAAAAAAAACTGTAATTACCTTTATATGATTTCGTATTAGCCTTTGGCCTCCTTCAGTTTGTGTGCAGCAGAGCTCATCCTGGGAATGAAAGGAAAATAGCATACTAATGGAGGTGGAGAGAAGAGAGTTACAGAGAGATAAGCAAACCAGTCTGCTGCTTCTCCTTTCACTGTCCAGTCACAAGCTGAGGAAGGGACAAAACCTTTAAAGAGTAACTCAACTTTTATTGAGAAAAAAAACATTCCCCTATGGGTGATCTATGTACATTGCAAGGATTTTAACCTCCCTGGCAGTATGATTATTTCAGATTTTTGATGCTGAAAGCGGTACAAATATTTTGCATGAAAATTTGGCGTTCTACATTGTACGCCTGTAATTCTTAGGAATAACGCACTCAAATCTGTCCAAACAAGAGTCTAGTAGACATCCCAGGTATGATAAAGTTTGAAACATGAAATCATAAATGATAATATAATAAATAACTATAAATAATTATAACAAATAATAATAGAATAATAATAAAAATTATTCAATAATGTAATCAAATCAAAAACCATGAAATTTGCTCAGTTACAGAATTGTCGCTGTCATTACTTTCAGTGTTTGATGACGGATTTCCCCACAAATCACTATCGCTCAATTCTGCAAGTGATTCTAATTTATTATCTCTGCTTTCTAGCTGGTCTAAAACTGCTTTTGATGTAAAAGGACGGTTTTAGTTGCTATGGACAATCTCCAGTTTTCAGGCAGAGAACAGTATATATAATATAAAAGTGTATGTAGGGCACTGGACAAATCACTAGGGACAAAGGGGATGTGAAATAAATCAATACAGTAATGTAATCTGTAAGATTACAGTGTACTGTATATGTATTGTGTTTTTTACTTTTTGAATTTGGCGCCGTTCTCCATCCTTGTGCGTCGCAATTCTCGCAGGGAACAGAGCCCAGGGCTGTAATAGATCAAGCGGAGGACGGCTCGCACACAGAGCGGGGGGGACATCGCAGGATCCTGGGGACAAGGTAAGTTTGCTGTACCTGGATTCTGTGATGCGATCCCAAGTGTGGCTCGGGCGTAACTGTTTTGGTGCTGAAAATCCACCCTGAGCCAGACTCGGGAATACCATCAGGGAAGTTAACTAACTTTCTTGCAGAGTCATACCCTTTATTGTTATTCTGAAGAAATCTCTATTTGTTTATCTGTGCCCATATGTGAGTCTAATGGGAGGGGTTTCATAATTATCAACCAGCTGCTGCACCTGTAGGGCTCTAAAGAGGAAAATGTCAGCATTTACATCCCTTTAGACATGATTTCCTATTGGGAGTATCTTACTAACCACTTAAGGACCAGCCCCATTATGGAATTTAGGTGTTTACATGTTTAAAACAGTTTTTTTTTGCTAGAAAATTAAAATTACTTAGAACCCCCAAACATTATATATTGTTTTTTTTCTAACACCCTAGAGAATAAAATGGTGGTCATTGCAATACTTTTTTTCACACCGTTTTTGCGCAGCGGTCTTACAAGCGTGCTTTTTTTTGGAAAAAATTAACTTTTTTGAATAAAAAAATAAGACAACAGTAAAGTTAGCCCATTTTTTTTTATATTGTGAAAGATAATGTTACACCGAGTAAATTGATACCCAACGTGTCACGCTTCAAAATTGCGCCTGCTTGTGGAATGGCGTCAAACTTTTACCCTCAAAAATCTCCATAGGCAACGTTTAAAAAATTCTACAGGTTGCATGTTTAGCGTTACAGAGGAGGTCTACGGCTAGAATTATTGCTCTCGATCTAACGATTGTGGCAATACCTCACATGTGTGGTTTGACCACCGTTTTCATATACGGGCGCTGCTCACGTATGCGTTCGCTTCTGCACGCGAGCTCGTCGGGACGGGGGGTTTTAAAAAAAAAAAATTTATTTTTATTATTTATTTTACATGATTTTATTTATTTTGACACTGTTTTAAAAAAAAATTGCGTCACTTTTATTCCTATTACAAGGAATGTAAACATCCCTTGTAATAGAAAAAAGCATGACAGGTCCTCTTAAATATGAGATCTGGGGTCAAAAAGACCTCAGATCTCATATTTACACTAAAATGCAATAAAAAAAAAAAAAAAAAGTAATTGAAAAAAATGACATTGAAAAAAATGTGCCTTTCAGACATATGGGCGGAAGTGACATTTTCACATCGCTTCCACCCTGCAATGTCATGGAGACAAGTGGGCGCCATCTTAGCCTCACTCGTCTCCAGGCACAGCAAGGAGACAGGCGCGATCGCCTCCGCCACTACCGATGGCTCCGGTAAGCGACGGAGGGCACCGGATCGTGGCAGGAGGGGGGCCCCTCTCCCGCCACTGATAAAAGTGATCTCGCCGCAAATCCGCCGCAGAGACCACTTTTATCTGAAAGCTGACCGCCGCATGAAAACCGGGATACTGGGGTTATGGCAGCTAGCTGCTGCCATAACAACGATATCCGCCGCTAAACTTAGGACGTACATCAGCGTGCGGCGGTCGGCAAGTGGTTAAAAATGACATTTTTGGTGCCAAAAAATCTGACTTGTATCTTAGTGCAGACTTCTGGGAAGATCAGTGAGCCAATCACACAAGCGGGAAATGATGTTTCTGGAGGGGGGGGGGGGGGGCGTTCTGTACACCATCTGTGTACAGAACATCTCCAGGTAGCCATGTTGCATTGCATTTTACAGAAAATTACAGCGCTGCAAATTGAAAAGGAAAGAGTTGGCGGGAGTTTCAAAAAAGTGAAAAAAAAACAATACACATACAGTACACTGTAATGTTACAGATTACAGTACTGTATCAAATCATTTCATATCCCTTTTGTCCCTAATGCTTTGTCTAATGCCCTGCATGCAGTTTTATATTATAAACACTGTTCTTTCTGCCTGGAAACTTGAGAATGTCCATGGCAACTAAAAAGTGTCCCTTTACATCAAAAGTGGTTTTAGACCAGCTAGAAAACAGCGATAATAAATTAGAATCACTTGCAGAATTGAGCGATAGTGATTAGTGGAGAAATTTGTCATCAGACACTGAAAGTGATGACAGTGACAATTCTGCAACTGAGCAAATTTCTGTGTTTTTGATTTGATTACATTATTGAATAAAATTCATTATTATTATTTTTGATAATTAGTTATAGTTAATTATTATATTATAATTTATGATTTTGTGTTTCAAACTTTATCATACCCGGGATGTCTAGTAGACTCTTGTTTGGACAGATTTAAGTGAGTTATTCCTAAGAATTACAGGCCTACAATATTCAATTCCAAATTTCCATGCAAAACAATGTACCGCTTTGAGACGCAAAAATCTGACATAATCATACTACCAGGGAGATTAAAGTAGAGTTGCCCTATAAGTGTTGTTTATCTGCAACAGAGGAAAAAATAGATTTCCTGCCCTGCCATGCAAGACTATGCTGTGTGTGGCAGAGGTCTGTCAATATCAGGACTGGATGGACAGAAAAATAAATAATTTGGTAGATTAAATAGTTTTCATAGATATTATTTTATTTATTTATAACAGGTACTTATATAGCGCTATTTTATCTGTGTATATATCTGTTGCCTGTAAGTCAGCTTTAACATATAGTAAGTTAAAATAACAGTTTAGATTTCACTTCTATAAAAAAAAATAACTGACAAAAATAACAAATTGGCAACAAATCAACCTCCTGCTATGCATATGAATGCTATACTACACTAGGTGATTAAACTTTGGATCCAGTCAAATCTGAAACAAATGTAAGAAAGAAGCTTATCAAGATTCATACATCTGTCACTACGACTTTACTGTTGCTTATGTTTGCTGCAATTTTATTTATTTTTTGATACAAAATCCTACATACAGAACAAATATTAACAGCATGTACAGAGCGAAATTCTTTATGGTCACTGAGAATGTTCATAGACATGTTATTCACGTTTGTATAGACACTTTTCAGGGAGACAAACTACAAGATTTTGGGGAATGTTCTACAGTAATAGGCAGATTACATAACCATCTGCTATCATCTTTCATTGAGTTCTTTCTGGTTCTCTGAAACAGCAATGAAATTGGCACGATATTTACTGACATCTGATAGTGGAAGGAAGGGGAGGAATGTGTAACACATAACTGACCACTCATTAAATTAATCTCTGATTGGTTGGAGTAAAAAGAGTAGTTGGCTCTGAACAGAAACCTCAACTAGGTCAAGGAAATGCATGCTGAGATTTTGCGCTTATTTAAAAGAAAATATCATATTATTTTTCAAACCAATGTTCCCTGCGTTAACTAGAGAATATTCAAATAGCGATCTAGTCTTTAACTTGTGGAATGTAATTACAGTGCTGTGTAGAGCAAAATGAATCAATGTAAAAAGTTTTTACATTTTAAATTCTTACTGCCATTGATGAGGTATCAGCAGTGAAAAAAAAGGCTTTGGGGTAAATATGTAATGACCTGTTGAGCGCTGTTCTGTCCAGGAGTACTATAAGCCCAGACGGACTCTGGCGGTTATTTACGAAAGGCAAATCCACTTTGCACGACAAGTGCAAACTACAAGTGCAAAGTGCACTTGAAATTGCACTGAAAGTGCACTTGGAAGTGCAGTCGCTGCAAATCTGAGGGGGGACATGCAAGGAAAATAAAGAACAGCATTTTAGCTTGCACATGATTGGATAATAAAATCAGCAGAGCTTCCCCTCATTTCAGATCTAATGCTGAGATTTACAGCGACTGCACTACCAAGTGCATTTTCAGTGCAATTTCAAGTGCACTTTGCATTTGTAGTGCAAAGTGGATTTGCCTTTCGTAAATAACCACCATGGAGCCCTCCAGGGGGGTATGTTGGGGATGGCCTAGGCTCACAGGGAGTGGGGTGGATGACCCTGGACATCACTCAACCAGGTAGAAGACTGCTACTGGATCACAGAGCAGTGTATGTGTCATCTGCATAAGCACTTGACTCAACTACTTTAACCCCGGAAGGTTTTACCCCCTTAATGACCAAGCCATTTTTTGCGACATAGCACTGCGTAACTTTAACTAACAATTGTGGGGTCGTGCGCCGCTGTACCCAAATAAAATGTATGTATTTTTTTCCCAAAAATAGAGCTTTCTTTTGGTGGTATTTGAACACCTCTGCAGTTTTTATTTTTTGCTCTATAAACAAAAAAGAGCAACCTTTTTGAAAAAAACAAAACAATGTTTTACTTTCTGATATGAAACATATCAAATAAAAAAAAAAAAATAAAAATAAAATTTCTTCATCAATTTAGGCCAATATGTGTTCTGCTACATATTTTTGGTAAAAAAAAAAAAAAATCCCAAATAGTGTATATTGATTGGTTTGCGCAAAAGTTATCACGTCTAAAAACTAGGGCACATTTTTATGGCATTTTTTTTATTTTATTTTTTTTTTACTAGTAATGGCGGTAATCAGCAATTTATAGCGAGACTGCGACATTGCAGCGGACAAATCGGACACCTAACTGACACTTTTGACACTTTTTTGGGAACCAGTGACATTATTACAGTGATCAGTGCTAAAAATATGCACTGTTACTGTACTTATGACACTGGCAGGGAAGGGGTTAACATCAGGGGCTTGCTAACTGTGTGGGGGATGGTCTGACTGGATGAAGACAAAGATCTCTATTTTCTTCCCTGTCAGAATGGCAATCTGCCTTGTTTACATACGCTAGACCCGCTGATTGGCTCCCCCTGTCTAATCAGCACGTGCCCCCAGTGTCTATTGCACTAAATGACGTACAAGTACGTAGTTTCGCACAATGGAGCCGACCTGCCGCAGTAATCTGCGCTAGGCGGTTGGCAAGTGGTTGTTTATATTTTACACATTTCCCCTTGCCTTGTGGCTAGCTTGTTGTAGTCCCATTCATTTTTAATTACTCCCCAAAGCACTAGGGCAATGCAGTTCCAATGCACATGCGTTGCAGTACGAAACAATGCACAGTAGCATATACTGGGCTTTATGGTGCTCTTATTTACAAAAAATGGTGCATGTCGATTTATTTTAGACCTTTTGGTGCATTGCCAGGACATTCAATTGAATGGACTGCCTTAGGGGTCAGTTTACTAAAGGCAAATAGACTGTGCACTTTGCAAGTACAGTTGCACTCAGCAAGGGCATTTGCTCCAGAGCTTAGTAAATAAGGTGACACTTCACTTTGCAAAGAATATCCAATCGCATGCAAGCAATATTTGAAAAAAGCAGCATTTTTGCTTGCACACGATTGGATGATGTAAGTCAGCAGAGCTTCACCTCTTTACTAAGCTCTGGAGCAACTGCACTTGCAAAGTGCACAGTCTACTTGCCTTTAGTAAATCAACTGCTTAAAGTGGTATTAAAGCCTCCACTAAATACAAATACAAAATTATTGACAAACTATCCACTTCACATGTACCTGTACTGATTTTTAAAAACATTTCAAGCAGTCACTAACATTTTCTATAATATTGCTGGAGCAGCCTCCAGCTTCTTTTGTGTGGCCTTCCAAGCTTCCACATCTCTATGGAATGTTCCATCATTCATAGTGCATTTGCACATGCGCACCTGGTGTAACTTCATTCATGCTATTCATCTGGGCTGCCTGTGCATGTCCAGCACAGTGTGTGCACATATGTTGTGAGTACACATGTAAGGGTTGCTCTGGCAGGACCATGCAAGTCAAAGCATCACCCTTACACTGGAAATCAGTGTCAGAGGGCAGGACACCCCCTTTCTCCCCAACAGGGAGATTCTTAAAATCCTTTCTGCATGTAGATTGCTTCCCTGTTTTTCTTTTGCCTGGCATATCATAGAAAAAATGGCCGCCATTGAGTTCTTGCATACATCTCTCATTTTTTAATACTAAAAACTAACAAAACTAGAAAGGTTTGTAGATACAAATTTTTGCCGGTTGAATAGTGTTTTTGCTAAGGTAGGGTGACCTGCAGGGTACCATACTGGGGGCAATGGGTAATTATATAACTAACTGGGTATAATGAAAAAGTAAAGCAGTGCCTCTTGAAAAGTGTTATCCAAGTTCTATGAAAGATCTGACTCATATAAATGAATTTGTTCATTCCTTTGTCTTTCTCATCACATTGTAAATGTTGGGACTTTTCATGCATTTTAGAAGCAGCGTGACTTGACTTGAGGGTAATGAGGAGGAGGCTGTAGTAGGACCAAGGTCAAAGTCAATGGTATTTATTTACTAAAGGAGTAGCAAAGTAATTGTTCACTGAGCTTAGTAAATACGATGAAGTTTGGGTAACATTAGTCATTCAATTATGTGCATGTTAAAATAAGTTTGTTTTTTTTTAAATTTCCCCTGCCAGTGATTATTTTGGGATATATATACTGTATATATAGAGAGAGAGAGAGTGAAAGGAAGTGTGGGAGGGGCCTAGGTATGTTGAGGATCACATTGAGGAGGAGCTACACTGCCAAAAGAAATGTAAATGTTAGAGACTTTGGCTTTCCTTCGAGCATAGCTGCCCCCAATGGAAACAAGGGAGAAGAGGGTGCTTCCTACAAGTAAGGTGTGTATTGATAATATACTGTAAAAAGACTGTGGGGACACTTGTTTTCTTTAATGAAGAACTGTTTTTGAAATATGACTCAAGAAATATAGGCCACGATAAAGAGTTGAGAGGTTGGCCCATGGGGCTTCTCAGTGTTAGCTGAGCACAGCTTGTATGTGCTGGTTCGCATACTCACGGGGGTGACTTGGGACAATCGGTCCTTGTGTCTGAAGAAAATTACCTGGGATGGTAGAACCTCCTTTGTGTCTCTGGAAGATGAGCATGGGGACGGGGATGTGGTCCCTGTGCCAATAAATGGCTCCCAGTGTCTGGACCTTATGACAATTCTGACCCCATAGTACTGGAATAAGAGAAAACACATTGCCAGTTTCAATGAGTAGCAGATGTGGGGGTATCTCTAAGGGGAAAGAAGCCCTCTTCAAAAATGAACAGTCTGCTCATGTAGTATATGAACATCACCGTCTTAGACTTCCCACCCTACTGTTACTGAAAAGATGAACAAGCCTTGTGACATGAAAAGATGAATGAATCTTGCAACATATCAATCACCACTGATACCTTATTTCAACAAGTTAAGAATAGCCAATTATTCCAATGGCTGGTGCCATTTTCTCTTCCAACCTGATACTTCTTTTATGGGTTGAATGAATAGCAAAGGCGAACTGTAGAACGCACATACATTTCAGAAATTATTTTTGCCCTGAGATACCAAAAGCTAGATAAGTCTAGACCCCACTCGAAATGTTCTTTATATTGACCATAGGAGCTTAGGGAAGTGATTTACTAAATAAGTGATATTCATTCTTGATGGACTTGTGGATGTGTCAGACAACCACTTGTGCCAAAGCTACGATTTTTTTAAAAAATTGCCTTGCACTCATTTGGGTTTTTTTCATAAATGACAGGTTTACTTTACTATATACTTCACTATAAACATTACCTTTGGAGTCTTTATTGAATGCTATCACGCAGGATTCTATCTTAAAGGTTCCCCAGTTACACGCATAATAAAGATACAGTATTTTCTTCTGTTATTTTAGGATGCACATATCTGTTTGTGCTCCTAATCATATCTGCTCCCATAATTAACCAGGATTATGATTTTCATCAAATGTTTCACATAACACACTGCATTTTCGAAGTCTTTAATCTCTGTTTTGCTTATAGGTAATTTTGTAATTGCACAAATAATATAATCTGTTTTGCATTTAATTATAAATTCATGATTTAGAATTAACCTTTAACATATATGTATTGTGTAATCAACTATATTTATCACTGTTTTCAGCTTTATCCTGCGAAAAAGGAATGTATACTAAATTATTAACCATCTGTCAGCCTAGAATGTTCCTAATACTGCAGTCCGTTAACTGGAACCAGTGGAATATGATACAGCTGCCTGAGTGTACTTGCCAAGTGGCTGTATTTCTGTAGATGTGTATTTTCTCAGTGACAATCTGTAAATTAAAGGAAAATTGTTTTACAATACATTTAATTATGGCTTATACGTTAAATGTTTCTAAGTTTATACCCTTCACAGTAGTGGCCGGCGGTGCATCCATAAGGGCGCATGGGTGCCACCCCCTCTCTCCAGCCACCCCCTCTATGACCAATGACTAGATTCATGCATTGCCATAGGCTCTAATAGGCGTCAAAAAAGGTGACCTGTGAGCGCCATGCTTGGCGCTCGCAGTTCACCCAGGTGTGTTAGAACAGCGAATGAATATTCGCTGTTCTAACACTGAACCGCCTCTCCACCGCTCGGGTCTGTTACCCGTCACCCGATTGGCTGAAAGACAGGTGCTGTAATTGAATGCCTGACGGAAGGAGAGGATGGGAAAAGACACATGAAGACACCACTAAGAGGACACCACTCACAGCCATCACCCGCTGCCCTACCAAGACAGGGTAAGTGTCGGGCAGACGGTGTGCGGGCTGGGGGGTCACAGTGGCAGCATTCGATGGGCAGAGTGGCAGCATTTGATGAGCACAGTGGCAGCATTTGATGGACACAGTGGCAGCGTTCGATGGGCACAGTGGCAGCGTTTGATGGCACAGTGGCAGCCTTTAAAAGGCACAGTGGCTGCAATTGATGGGCACAGTGGCTGCAATTGATGGGCACAGTGGCAGCATTTGATGGACACAGTTGCAGCATTTGATGGACACAGTGGCAGCATTTGATGGCACAGTGGCAGCCTTTAAAAAGCACAGTGGCTGCAATTGATGGGCACAGTGGTGGCATTTGATGAGCACAGTGGCGGCATTTGATGGGCACAGTGGCTGCGTTTGATGGCACAGTGGCTTCAATTGATGTGTTTTTTTCAGTATTTTTCAGTTTGTTTGTGCCCCCCAAAAATTTTGAGCACCAGCCGCCACTGCTTCACAATAAGACTCATAGATTCTTAAAAACTCCCCTAAAAAAGCTAGATATTAAGGATTTGATGGAATGTAATAACTAAGAAGGTCCTGCTTCAAATGTTCTAATGCCGCGTACACACGGTCGGACTTCCGAACGGTCTAAACTCCGTCGGCATTTCCGACGGAGAGATTTAGAACATGTTCTATATCTGAGTCCATCGGAAATGCTGACAGAAAAAGTGTGATGGGGCATACACACGGTCGGAATGTCCGACCGAAAGCTCCCATCAGACTTTTTCTGTCGGGAAGTCCGGCCGTGTGTACGCTGCATAAGGCTGGCCATATACTATACAATAAGATTGCACATTCTCCCTAAAGTGGTATTAAACCCAAAAGCAAACATTTATTGTATTATAGCTTACCATTTCTTGTGCTGGCTGCATTATTTTTTTTTATTTTTACCACTTGCCTACTGGGCACTTTTCCCCCCTTCCTGGCCAGGCTAATTTTCAGTTTTCAGCGCTGTTACACTTTGAATGACAATTGCGATAATTTTCACACTAGCTTTCTTTTGGTGGTATTTAATCACCACTGGGTTTTTATTTTTTGCTAAACAAAGGAAAAAAGATTGAAAATTTTGAAGAAAAAATGAAACAAAAACTTTTTCATAGTTTGTTATAAAATTTTGCAAACAGGTAATTTTTCTCCTTCACTGATGTGCACTGATGAGGCTGCAATGATGGCCACTGATGAGGCGGCACTAATGGGCATTGATGGCAACTGATAGGCTGCACTGGTGAGCACTGATGAGGCAGCACTGGTGGGCACTGATGAGGCTGCACTGATAGGTGGCACTGATGGGCACTGATAGGTGTCACTGATGGGTACTGATAGGTGGCACTGATGGACACTGCTAGGTGGCACTGATGGGCACTGATAGGCACTGAGAGGTGGCACTGCTGGGCACTGATAGGCAGCACCAATGTGCAATGGTAGGCAACAGTGATGGGCGACACTGATGAGGAGGCACTGATGGGCACTGATTGGCAGCACTGGTGGGCACTTATTGGCAGCACTGGTGGGCACAGATTGGCAGCACTGGTGGGCACTGTTAATAATCAGTGCCCCGATTAATAGTGTAGATGTCCCTTTTAGAGGAGCCGGTAATCGGCTCTCTTCTACTCATGCTGTCAGTGTGAGGAAAGGAGTGCTGATGATCAGCTTCTATTTACAACCATGATCAGCTGTGATTGGACACAGCTGATCACGTGGTAAAGAGCCACTGATTGGCTCTTTACCTCAATCTGTGATCAGCAGTGTCTTCCGGACATTGTGATCACGAAGCGCGCTGCCTGTGCCCCGCAGCGGTTGTGAGGCGGGCGCAATCACGGGGGGCCGTCATATGACAGCCTACCAGAACTAGCCGTCTGCGCTGTAGCCATCATTCAGCTATAGAGCTGTTGGCAAGTGGTTAAGCTTTCTTTCTTTTATTTTCATCTAGTGATGCAGCCAGCAAGTCTGTTGTTTAGCAGGGGTGCTTACAATGGCGGCACAGTGGTGTAGTGGGTAGCACTCTCATCTAGCAGTAAGAAGGGTCGCTGGTTCGAATCCCAACCATGACACTACCTGCCTGGAGTTTGCATGTTCTCCCTGTGTCTGCGTGGGTTTCCTCCGGGTACTCCGGTTTCCTCCCACACTCCAAAGACATGCTGTTAGGTTAATTGGATCCTGTCTAAATTGGCCCTAGTATGTATGAATGTGAGTTAGGGACCTTAGATTGTAAGCTCCTTGAGGGTTTAGGGACTGATGTGAATGTATAATGTATATGTAAAAGCGCTGCGTAAATTGAAAGCGCTATATAAGTACCTGAAATAAATAAAATAATAAATAAATGATCAGTTTTTATTTTAATTCATGCAAAACCTTTATGACAAAAGGAAAAAAATGTTTGCTGTAACTGTTAATAAAGTGTGACCTAGAGTCCAGCTTCAGTTTGTTAGTATATCTAATCTTCTAGTCCATCTAACATGCCCCTCCCCCCCAGACTGACAATGCTGCTGTCCAAAGGTGCCCCCTGAGCTCCTTCATCCAGAGTGGGAGCACTCAGGAGGTGTATTACCACATCACCAGGTGAAAACAGAGGAAAAAAGCCTGAGAAAAGTAAACTAATGTAGCCACCACATCTAATGATTGGTAATCTGCAATATATTATATTTTTTGGTTATGGGTTTAATACCGCTTTAGGCCTCATGCACATGATACAACTGTTTAAGCATCTGCTTTTCTAGACTTTTTTTATGCGCATTGTCGCGTATATGCATTTGCGCATTTTCTCACAAATGCGCAAAAACGTATTCTCGCGTTCTTCTTCTGCACAGCATGTAAATGACCATTTGTGCGCATGAGGCAGAAATTACTGACCAAAAAAGCAGATTTTTCTATTTTTTTTCTTCCCTGAAGAATGCACGCGTTTGTTTATGCTCCTGTGTGCATAGGCATATTAGAATTAATGGGCTGTATTTTAGCTCGGTAAAAAAAAAACTGTACTTTTTAAAGCTGCAGTGTGCAAGAGGCCTTCAGATATTACATAGACTGTGTAGTGAAAGAGACTGCCTTGATATTACTTGAATGGATTATATAGGTTTGTCTTTTTTGTAACTCTTGTTGTATCTGATCACCTGCACCATCTTAGAAGTCATTTTGTGCCTACATGCATGTCAGTGACTGCTGAATGTTTTTTCCCCAGGGCAGGTTTTCTGGTGGTGACATTAATGGAGGTCTGGTGGCACATCCACTTGTAGTTTTGATTAGTGGAACGTGTGATAGGGTGATATCTCAGGAGAACTATGAAACAAGGACAGAGCATTGTCAACCTATAACAAAAAGTGCCTGAACAATGACCATGGCAGTATCACAGGGTATTATTTTAAAGAAAGCTGTATTAACCTGCCGATACATCCACTCTCATTATTAAAAATTATTAAAAAATATTTTTTAAATTACATTATCATTAGACTTGTGCACTGCCATTCATAAATTCGTACATTCGTAAATTCATACATTCGTAAATTCGTACATTCGAAAATTTGTACATATGTAAATTCATAAATTCAAAAATTTGTACATACGTAAATTCATAAATTCAAAAATTTGTACATTCGAAAATTCGTACATACGTAAATTCAAAAATTCGTACATTCGAAAATTCGTACATACGTAAATTCATAAATTCAAAAATTCGTACATTCGAAAATTCGTACATACGTAAATGCAAAAACTCTAAAATTCTGAAATTAGAAAATCCGAAAATTTGAAAATCTAAAATAATAACTAACTATAAATAACTTAACTAGTACTAACTAATAAATTATAGGTATTGGAATTTCCTTTCAAATTTGGCTGTTAGTGAACGAACAAATACGAATTTATCCGAAGTTACGAATTATCCAAAATAATGAATGCTGCATCAAAACAAATGGAATGGAATCAAATTAATGATTATTAATAATAATAATAATAATAATAATAATAATAATAATAAAATGTTTTTATTATTATGTTATTTATTATTATTAATTCATTAAGTTCTATTCGTTTAGATATGGCATTCTTTATTTCAAATAATTCGTAACTTCGGATAAATTTGTATTAGTTACGAATTTGTCAAAATTAGTTAAATAACAAATTTGGAACAAAACGAATTGCACATGTCTAATTATCATGTAAGGCTTCATGTACATGGGACGTTGTTCAACCTCTCCTGAACAATTTAACTTGACAGCTACAAACCGGCATCCAAAAAACGGCCGTTTAACCACGTTTACATGACGCGTTTAGTCGTGTTTAGCTGTGTTTGCGTCTAGAAGCATTTGAAAAAAATATTTTTCTTTTTTTTTTCAAAATAGCCAAAAATCAAAATCGCCTGTAAACGAAACGTGGCTAAACGCGAGTTACCGCGTTTAGCCTCGTTTAGCCGAGTTTGGTGTTTGAAATGCCCCTAAACACAGCCTCTGAACGCATTTTTTTGGGTTCCAAAAAAAGCCTCTAAACACAACTTGCCTAGAAACGATTATAAACGACCCATGTACTGTACTGTACATGTACTGATAAGATAAAATAGAGCAGGGTTCAGGAGCAGTTGAAAAAAACGCCCAACCTCTCCTAATCATCCGTTTACCAGCAGCAGTGTACATGAGGCCTTAGAGCTTATATGAGATTTTAGTGATTGGACTTACTGTATACTTCACAGGCTTTGGCAAGAGGCACTTGAAAAAAGTGCTCTACGGTGATAAAACAACTCATCACTGACTACTATAACACTGAGGATGTTGAGTCATACTAATCCCACATCATGAGGGCCTTCTGTGATTCATACCACATATCTAAAATAAAACATTTCTTTCCACTAAAGTCTCAAGCTATAATTAATAGAAGCTTTCAGTTCGTCCAAGTATAATTTGTGCTTACAAGCATAACTAAACCCAAGGACAAAAATTATTTGGAAGTGATGGCTGCATTCATTTTATTTATATTTTTCACTCAAAATCAATGTAAACTACTATTATCCTCCTTTATCTTCCTCTTGTATTAAAGATGAAGAAAGGCAAACATATTTGAAGTATGGCCTGGGTGGCAGCCATGGCTCCCTCCATAGCTACAGCAAGGGGAGGGGGGAATGCGTGTAGCCACCCAGGTACAGGAAGTATGTTACTGTATGTGTAAACTTCCAGGTGAAAATAAAGGGAAAAAAGATGGCAAAAAATAAAACTAATGCAGCCACCACATCCAAGGACTAGTGATAAGCTGAAATATATTGCAATATTGTTTTTGAGTGGGGTGAGTCTAGGTAAACAGATATTTTAGTTATAGATAGAATCTGGTAGGTGAAGTCACTTGCTATTTTCTCATACTTCCGGATAACCCCCCCCCCCCCGTCATAGCTGCCAACTGTGGTTCCCCTTGAATGTTCCATAACCCATCCACCTTTGGGTGTTACAACTTCTCCTTTATCATTCTTCATGATATTGAATACATTATAAAAGCAAAAGGAAGACTGGCAGTGGCAGCAGGTGGAATTTTTTTGGGGGGGACGGCAAACACAATGCCACTGACCCCCCCCCTCTGGTTGGTCGGTTTGTCGCCGGCAGCTTCCCCTGCTCGGCGGCCTCCTGTTCTCCTGCTGTTCTCCTGTGGCCTCCCGTTCTCCGGTCATCATGGTGGCGGCAGCTTCCGTTTCCTCCCTTCTCCTTGGAGGCCAATCAGGAGTCTTCTCTTTTTGGCCAATCAGAAAACGGGTCTCACACCCGCTTCTGGTTGGCCGGATTGAGGATAAGTGTTTCAACAGCGAATATTCATTCATTGGTGTAACACACCTGGGTGGGATCGGAGCTCATCCTAATCAGGTGCTTAAAAATAAAAAAACCTGCCACTGCCGCCAAAAGGCTGGTACCCCCCTGGCACCTTACATATTAATAGATAACTCACTCTCAGTAAAGCACAAATGAGTTGAAGCTTTGTTGACTTACCATTGTCCCAGAACTTTAAAGCCTAGTACATACCACTAGTTTTTTTTTCGTTCAACCCAGCAGGTTGAACGAAAAAATTCCTGACAGCAAAGATTGGAGCCACTGTACCAAAAATCCAATGTCAGTACAGTGATCTCCCCTGCTGAGCTATTGTGTACTGACAGTGGGACAGCCATTGGCTGAGAGTGCCGAGCAGGAGCTGGTTGGCAGACATTCTTCGGTCATGAGCCTCTGCAGAAGCTGGCTGCTGTCAGATCAGCTGTCATACACACGGGCCAAATGTCGGCCATTTTCTATTGAACCGGCCGATATTCGGCCCGTGTGTACTAGGCTTAACCTTTGTTGCTTATATACTATGCAATTTACCAACAGCTTAGTTTTAGTTATAAACAAGTAGATCTTAAAGTGTATCTAAACATAAGAAAAAAGTATAACAAATCGCAGTTTACTATTCCTTAGATTTGGTGGCTGCAGTGGTTTTCTTTTTCAGGCTTCCTTCATTTTTTGGGGGTGATCCTCCCTGTACCACATTTCTTGTCCTAGGGTGACCATGCTCACTCTCCTATACTGTATCTGTGAAAGAGCAAAAGAGCAATGTTGTCAACCTGGAGCAGGATGTGTGTTAGGACCACAGAACCCCTCGCCCTCTCCTATTTTCTGTTACACAGGGCAGAGATTTTCTGTAGTCCACAGGGAGAGTTATCAGCTCACAAGCTTTCCAGCAGAGTCAACAGTTTTGTTTTTTGCACTTACTCAAACAGATATAGCAAGATTCTTTAATTTGTGTACTCTAAAAGGGAGCAAATAAGAGAAGTTGATTGTTTAGATTTACATACACAGTAAACTTCAATCTTTAAAAAGTTTAATTAAATCGGGATCTCCAAACTTTCTAAAGAAAGGGCCAGTTTACTGTCCATCAGACTTGGGGGGGGCAGACTGTGCCCAGTGGGCGTAAACAATGCCAGATCTTTGGTATTAGGGGGAGAAATAGTTGGGTGTAGTTGGAAAGAATTATGCCCCATTGTTGGTGTCAGTAGAAGTAATAGTACCCCTTTTTGGGGTCAGTAGAAGGAATAGTGCCCCATTGTTGGTGTCAGTAGAAGGAATAGTACCCCATTGTTGGTGTCAGTAGAAGGAATAGCACCCCATTGTTGGTGTCAGTAGAAGGAATAGTGCCCCATTGTTGTTGCCAGTAGAAGGATTAGTGCCCCATTGTTGGTGTCAGTAGAAGGAATTGTGCCCCATCAGAATTGTGTTGAAGATATGAATTTGTGAAAGACCTGAAGAAATGTGAACACTTGTGTGGAGAAGGGGAATCCTTTTGTTTTAAATCCATTTTGGGTTCAACTGCTACTATTAAAACTACATCACTATTTGAAAAGTAAAACTTCTTGAGATAAAGTACATAAGGAGTTTTAATATATACATAAGCAATTTTTTAAACTGACTTTATACAGGTAGGTGTTGGTTAAAACCTTTTTTTTAAAAAAATACAACCTCAAATCTACAGTAATTTGCATATTTTAAGCAGGCATAAAAAAAATATGTATTTTACAAATATTTATTACTTGAGGCTCCTACAGAATCTGAAAATATCCTTGATTTCTCTTATCAGATTATGCTTGTCACCGTTGAGGTAAAATAGGGATTCTGGGGATAACTTTTGAAAAGAGTAGAGGCTGTATACAAAGTAAATGTTAATAAAAAAAGGTTAAGCTGTGTTCACTTCACCCAGTTCACACTTGTGCGATGCGGGAAACCCTTACGATTCAGTACCAGTTCTCGCATCGCACCTGAATTGCACACTGGTTCACACTGACATCTGCGAACCGCTGGGGGTGTCAATGTAACGTTAATGACACATCCCCCCCCATCAGTTCGCAGATCGCAAAGTGAACTGCCAAATGGTGCAGCAATCAGATTGCATAAGTGTGAACACCCATGCGATCCGATTCCAGTGTGAACCAAAAAAATGGTCCTACACCATCTTGGTGCAAAAAATGCAATGCGACTTCAGCCATATAGTTTGTATGGCTCAATTTTCATTGCACAGACATCGCATGTGATCTGCACAGCAATGCGGTGCAAATCACATACGTTGTCTGTGATCCAGACCTTACACATGATTGGGTATTGAAGGTGAACAAAGATTTACTGCATTTACTTAGAATCACATTGGAAAGCCTCTACTTGTTTAGTAAATCTACACTAATGGAACCTCCGTTTGACAGGTAACAATTTTCTTTGGACAGTATGAATAAAGTCTTTGAAGGCACAGTGGAACAGGATAGAATATTGTTAAGAGCATTTACAACGTTATAGTCCTACCTGTAAATCTCAAAATGATCAGGAATCCAGAGTTGAGCTTTAAACTATAATGTTCAATATTATTTCAATTTCTTTTTAAGCTTATATGTTTTTAAACGTAGGCTGTATATGTGTTTTAACTATATGTCTACAAACTTTGTTTTACAAATAAACACTCAATACAGGTTAGCCTAGGTTCACATTGATGAGCTGAACCCATTTTGAAGTGCAATTTGAAGGAGCAGCTTCAGTGCGAGTTGACGTGGATCAGATGTGATTCTAATGCATTTTTCATGCGATTTGGATACAGCTGTGATCTTTCTTGCTTTTCTCACAAGAAAAGTAAGAAACACAGCTAACACTAGCAGAAAATGTACAGGAATCATGTTGCTCTAGGACATATATGCTATCTACACGTTTCCATTCATGTCTATGGAGCTACAAATCGGACCACACCACACTAAAATCGCACTGGACCTTTTTTGAGATTGCATCTAATGCACATTGGCTTCCATAAAAACGAATGTTACTTTAAATGTCATCCGATTCCATATGTTCTGGAACGCATCAGAAATTGCATCAGTGTGAATCAAGAACTAAAGGATCCTGTAGCACAATGAGTGAACTAAAGAGACAGAACCTGTCTCACTACAGTGAATAAATTTCAGCTTGAGCTATTGTGCTCGGTAAGGGCACATTTCTATTTCAGGCTTTCTTCATTTGTAGTTAAAGTTTGCTGTGTTAATGCAGCCCATTCATTTCATAGGACTTCTAATGCACCAAAACCCACAAACAAAGGTGCATGCACTTTTTTTGGCAATGCAATGCACTGCAACTCTTGGTTGAGCATTTCCATGTAATGCAATGCAGGTGCATTGGTGTGCCTTTCTTCCTGCAGCGCTATAACAAAGCTGTGTGGGTCCAGCCTAAATTGCAGGCTTGTGAATATGAGAAGAATGCTGAATATAAAAATATAATATTTTATATTTACATAACTAGAAAAAAAAAACAATAACATAATATAATAAGAATAAATAATAAGGAAAACAATCATAAAGAATATGTATACAGTATATAAACCACTATACATTCTCTTTAATTACAGTAATTTTCTTCAAAGCTGTATCAAAAGATATCATTGCATACAAATAATACATAGTAGGAGACTCAGATTATAAATCTTGCAGATTTATCAAACAAAGGGTGCTGTGCAGATTTTAAGTACTTAGCCCTGGTCTGCTAAAAGTCACTCAAGGTTTAACAGGTCTGTTTTAACACAACAAGAAAATAACAGTTGTATATGTGATGATGGTACCATCAGCCAGGACACATGGAAGATCCCAATTTCACATGGAGGATATTCTCTTTCAAACTTTTATTTTTACTCCAAAAAAAAAACTGCAATAATAACTGCACTAGCAGCCCAACCTTGTCAAAGGTTAACCACCCACTAGCTTGTTGGTACAGACTTTGGGACAATGGGGTTGATTTACTAAAGACAAATAGACTTAACTTTGCTGTACTTTGCAAGGGAATTTATCCCAGAGCTTAGTGAATAAGGTGAATCTCTGCTGACTTCCATCATCCAATCATGTGCAAGCAAAAATGCTGTTTTTTGTCATTTTTCTTGCATGTGTGGTTATTATTGCAAAGTAAAACTTCATCACACTCACTAAGCTCTGGAGCAAATGTCCCTGCAAAGTGCAACTTTCCTTGCAAAGTGAACTAGCCTATTCGCCTTTAGTAAATCAACCTTGGTGCTTATGGTCTGGGTGGAAACCAGGTTTCCACCCAGAAAAAACACTATTAATGCCAAGCATCATCAGACTTGGCATCAAATGTCTTTGCTCCAGACACTCGACCTCATCGATCACCTTGACATCTAGTGACCATTGTCTGCCTTCCCAGATAATTAGACCCGAACAAGGCCCCATTTATTTACTTCCCGTTCTGTTTTGCTGGGGGTCCCAGTTCTTTCACTCAGTGTTTGGACCACCTACACCCTGAGCACCTGTGTTCAGCTCTTATTAACTTGACAGGCCAGGAGCTATTCAAACTGCCTTTCTTGCTCTGCCCTTATAGGACTAAATGTCCTAGAAGATCCCACACACGATCCTTAAATTATGTTAGAATGCTCTAGGGCATCATGCAAGTCAACCTATACAGTAACATTCTCTATTGTAACAATAACATGGCACATGAGAAACACCAAAAGAAAAGCTGAATTTGTGCAGACCACACTGAGACAGGCCAATGCAGAGGGAGGAACCCACCTTAGGCACTGTTCTGAGAGTTCAATGTTGAGGTGGAGCTTCTCCTGAGCCCCAGCCTCAGTCCTGCAGATTACACATGCAGAGCGAAGTACTGGCTCTGTAATGAACATTCAGATGTACAAGCTCCATCCGTCTCAGCTCTGGGGTTGGGAGTCACTTTGGCATTTTCTTCTTGAGTACCTTGCCATGCAACCCTACCAGATAAGGAATGAAAGACTGCTATACCCACACAGCTTTAATCATACAACAACGATGCCCACATCCTTTACACCTATTTTCCTGCTCTTGGCCCATAACATTTTATGTATTTGGTAATGTAATATAAGAATACTAGCACTATAATAGAAGTCTATGTATAATATTAATCTAATTGATTTAAGAAAGCTGTGTCATGCAGAGAGATTCACAAAGGTTAGATATTCTATACCTAGAACTGATCAACTGTTATGTATTTTATGCTAGTGGGAAAATGCATTTTCTAGATGGAAAATAGCACTTTGCTCATGCGGTATGAATGTAAATGCTATATTTTCATAAAATGATAGACCTAATTACATAGACTGGAAGGTTCCACCAGGAGTGTGAATTCTGTGAAATTAATCTGTGTAAATCTCCTTTGTGCACACTGAGTGTGAATCCCGAGCCCATGAGCTCCTGTTGTATGTGCTGACTGTTTATAGGATTAGATGTGTCAATGTTGTCTTCTCACTCGATGTGCAGTGCTGTAGGTAATGAGAACATTATAAAGTAAAGCTGTGCATTCATTAATAGGTAACTGTCTGACAGTTCAATGGCTCAGATATTCTTTTTATAGTCCCTCACTTGTTTTTCTGAAAGATATAGTAATCTTTCCGTACTTTTTTATTATGCGTAAAGCAATTACTTGCAAGTCCATGGGGTTTTATCAGTTAATTATATGTGTACTGTTCCATTGTAGTTTGGTTTCTGTGTTTAAAACAAATCTTTTTAGAACTGAAAGGTGAATGTTGCATTTATATGCTTTGTTGTCATTTACAGACAACTCTAAACAGGCCGCAGAAAAATGAAAATTTCCCAATGGTAACAATGGATACTTCATCAGCCTGTATAGGAATAACGGAACCTTATAGGAAATAATAATTATATCCATTGTTCTCAATGATAACAATGGATACATTTACTGCCTGTATAAACATAATAGATAAACCAAAATGAGTGCTGCGCTACTATGTGCAATTTATATAAATCACAAAATCATAAAAAAAACAGAACCAAAAAAACTGAGTGTAGATATATCACACTGATAATAATACAATAGTGAACTTATCCCTACAATACTAATTAAAAACTAATAACAAGGTCATAAAAAAAGTCCATCAAATTAATATGGTGTTAAAACACTGAAGAAGTCTACACCTTGACGTCACCCGTAATTGGGCGGAGCCTGCACGCTGACGTCACTTCAACGCTATCTTCCTAGTGAGAGATCGATGTTATTTTGCCTATCCAGCTTGCACTGCTTATAGTGCCTTCCTTGTGAGTTTTTTACTTGATCTTATGGGAAATACATTTATATATATACAGTGAGCACTAGATTTTGCCATTCTTTTCCCTCTTATATCCGCAATTGAGGAGCGTTCACTAGGCACATAAAGCCTATCATATGAAATGTGACCGGAGGAAGACTGGAGCACTAACACCACGCCATAGGCATCCATCATCCCCAGAGGGGAACCACTGTTGTTGACCTACTGGTGAAACAGGGGTCAGCATATGTGGTGAGCAGCTATTGCACATAGGTGGAGCCGAACACGGACTATTTATTTGTTGCACTTCCTGGTGGATTGGTCGCATCAAGATATCATTTTTAATTTGATGGTCTTTTTTATGACCTTCTTATTAGTTTTCAATAAGTATTGTAGGAATAAGGTCACTATTGTATTATTATCAGTGTGATATATTTACACACATTTTTTTTGTTTCTGTTTTTTTATGATTTTGTGGTTTATATAAATTGCACATAGTAGCGCAACACTCATTTTGGTTTATATATTGCATTCGGTGTAGTGAAAACTCTTTCTATTGAAAGCAGCTACTGGTTTATTTTGGTTTATTTTATTTGTTGTTTTGACACTTATGGATTGCACTGATTGATTTGCCTTCATTAATAAACATAATAGAAACTGATAGGAAATGATAATTTAAGCCAATACTTCCAATGGTAACATTGGATACTTCAACAGTCTATATAAGCATAATGGAACCCGTTGGGAAATTATAATTATAAACATTGTTCCCAATGGTAACAATGGATACATCAACAGCCTGTATACGTATAATAGAAACTGACAGTAAATTAT
Organism: Aquarana catesbeiana; assembly: GCF_042186555.1. Taxonomy (NCBI): domain Eukaryota; kingdom Metazoa; phylum Chordata; class Amphibia; order Anura; family Ranidae; genus Aquarana; species Aquarana catesbeiana. The sequence continues at coordinate 525,001,559 of NC_133328.1, read as the reverse complement.
AACCATTATTCCCAATGGTAACAATGGATACATCAGTAGCCTGTGTAAGCATAATGGAACCTGTTGGGAAATTATCATTATATCCATTGTTCACAATGATTACAATGGATACCTCAACAGCCTGTATAAGCATAATATTAACTGATAGGACATGTTAAGTATAGCCTTTACTCCCATGGTAATAATAATAGAACCTCACAGGAAATTAAAGTTATATCTATTTTTCCCATTGGTAACAATGGATACATCAACAGATTGTATAAGTGCAGCACTATCCCCCTGGGAGCCGCTAGATATAATTCCTGAATCTTCTTCTATTTCAACTCTTGCAGCCAGGCACACAGTATTTTCTTCCACAGCCAGGTGCGCTGTTACCTCTGCTTGTTTCTTCAATAATCAGTCTAGGGGTTTTGGTATACTATTGTAGAACTTGGATAGGAAAGGAAATGTAGTGGGGGATACTCCAAATCCAACTAATTACAAGGAGGACACCTTCTTTAACTGAACTGTGGAAGTACTGCATGATACTCTGTACAGTCTTTGTAGGAGTAATGGACGGTTGCATTTCAGGACACTAGCCAGCTATTATCCCCTTTCTGTTAACCCAGTAGCTGACTTTCCAAGCACAGATGGGGGTAGCCAGAGAACCATGCCCCAAGATCCTTATAACCTGTGCACACAAGGCCTCTGGACCGAATGGCAGCCTCCTTTCAATCTTCCAGCAGCACCCTCCAGTGATCCCAGAAAGATCTCCAGGGACGGCTCCCCCCCCCCAGTCAGCTCTTCACAACACTCTAGTCAGCATTTGAGCACTCAGGCCTCCCACCCAGTGCCACATGGCAGAAGGTGCTGAGGAGGGCACAGTACCACCTCCCCAGCTGGACTCTCCTGTCCAGGACATGACCACTTGCTGTGTGTCCCAACGAATATAAATACCCCCCCCCCCAGCATGCATAGGGGCCCCTATGCCTGTAATTGGCAGGGATGGCATCCATATTCATGCTGCTGATCAGCATGAGTCACTCCTATTCATCCAGCAACTTCCAAAGTTGCCTGGATACAGAGAAGCCAATACAGACACAGCAGCACTTGTGAAACACACAGGACTTTAGGAAATGATAATTATACCCATTGTTTCCAATAGTAACAATGGATACCTCAGCAGTCTGTATAAGCATAATGGAACCTGATAGGAAATGATAACTGTATTCTTTCTTCCCAGTGATAATAATGGATATTTCAACAGTCTGTATAGGCATAATGGAACCTGATGGAAACAGGTTACTGTTCACTGACTTTATTACCTAAACATGCAGTTCTGTCTTACAATACTGGCAGCTCTCAGTAGACAGAAATATCTGTAGTTACAGATTTTAAATGCAGCCTCACCTACTGGCGAAATGTGGCATTGTGGTGTGACCTAAAAATACATTGATTCCTGCCTAGCACATCAAACAGCAGCATGATGCATAGTCATAGGAAGCTGTTCTAGATGAAGGTGCCCCAATTAAATAAGGTATTTTTATTTTTATTGTAAATCCATTTAAGCTATGAAGGTCATCTAATGGTGCCATTTCTGTTTGTCACATGTTGTATGTTTAACATCATGAATGTCACTAAGGTGCCAACTACAATAGATAATAAATATATGTGAGTACTAGAACTCTGCTCCACTCTGCAAGATGACAAGCAAACCAGCTTTTGACATTTATTTTATATTTTATATAAAGTCAGTTTCCCACTCTCTATCCACTAACATGCTCCTTATTCTCTTCCTTCTGACATTGGTGTCTTCTATCCTCAAATTATCTTTACTCTACCCCTCCTCTCTTCCCTGCAGCATGCACATTTCACCCTCACTCCTGCACTCTCCCTACTATGGCACCCATCATCTCCTGCATTTGCACCCACATGCTGACATAAACACCAGGGCCACTAGACACGTGCGCTCGTGCACATCCCACTCCCATCTTGCCTTCCTTGCCCTCCAGAAGGCTCCTAGTCTCAGGTGACATTTCTCCTAATCCTGGTCCACCATTTTCCAACTTCAAGCCACATATCCAATTCCCCTCCCCGTCTGGCAAACACCGCAATCCACTCAGTTTAATTTCTATCCCCCTGCTGTCTCAAAGCAGCCCACCTATCTCATGCACCCTTTGGAACGCCCGCTCCATCTGTAACAAGCTAACATCTGTACATGACCTCTTCATCTCTCATGGCTTTAACATACTCGCCATAACAGAAACCTGGCTTCAAAATTTTGACTCAGCTTCTCCTGCTGCCCTCTCCCATGGTGGTCTCCATTGGACTCACTCCCCCAGACCCAACAGACAGAAAAGAGGTGGAGTTGGCTTCCTTCTATCCCCACAAAGCACCTTCCAAGTCCTTCCTGTCCCTCCCTTTCTATCCCTCTCTTCTTTTGAAATGCACGGTATTCATCTGTTTTCTCCTATTTCTCTGAGGATTGCAGCAATTTATCGGCCTCCTGAACCGGTATCGCGCTTTTTTGTTGACTTTGCTGCCTGACTACCCTACTTTCTCTCCTCTGAAATACCCACCATTATTCTTGGTGACTTCAACATTCCTGTCAATGTTAACAGCCCAACTACAGCTAAACTTCTTGACTTAACCTCATCTTTTGACCTAACCCAATGGACACATACTTCCACTCACTCCACTGGTAATACCCTTGACCTTGTATTTTCCCATCTCTGTAACCCTGGCAACCTCACCAACACCCCCTTTCCTCTTTCTGATCAAAACCTCATTACTTTCACTGTATCCTTTCCTCCAACCACCCATCCCTCCAAGCAGCAAACAATTACTTGTAGAAACCTTTGCCACTTTAACCCTTCTCTTCTCTATTCTGCCACTGACCACTTATATGACATAACATCTGCCCTGTCCTGTCTTGACCTGGCCACCTCTGTCTACAACAGTTCACTCTCATCATCACTAGATGCACTTGCTCCTCTAACCACACGCAGAATCAGGCCCCGACCGCTACAACCCTGGCAAACTGACAACACTAGAAATCTCCAGAGACATTGCCGTGCTCTTGAACGACTGTGGCGTAAAACCAAATGCCTGCAAGACTTCACCCTATATAAATCTGCCCTTCTAAAATACAATTCCTGCCTCCATGCTGCCAAACAAGCCTACTTTGTCTCTCTTATTAATTCCTTATCATCCAGTCCCCGTCGGCTCTTCTCAACATTTAACTCTCTGCTTCGTCCCCCACCCCCTCTACCCACTAACTCACTCACTGCCCAAGATATTGCCAGTCACTTCAAAGACAAGATCATCGCAATTCGTGAGAACACCTCCACTGTGCGTACGTCTTGCCCACCCAACATACCTTGCCTAGCAGCACATTCAACACTCTCCTCTTTTGAATTGGCTACTACTGAAGAGGTTATTTTTTACTATGTTACTTTTCTCAGATGCCCACCTAACCAATTGTCCCTTGGATCCTGTTCCCTCACAACTACTACGGTCACCCTCTTCTTCTATGCTATGCTCCCTCACTACCATCTTCAATCTCTCCCTCTCTAGTGGCACCTTCCCCTCCCCTCTAAAACATGCGCAGATCACTCCCATACTTAAAAAGCCCTCACTGGACCCTACCAGCCTAAACAACTTAAGACCCATCTCATTGCTCCCATTCACCTCTAAACTTCTAGAACGCTTAGTCTACAACGTCTTAGCTCCTACTTCAGTGAAAATAACCTTCTTGACCCCTTACAGTCTGGCTTTCGCTCGCAGCACTCCACGGAAACTGCCTTACTAAAATTCACTAATGATTTACTAACTGCTAAAACCAACAGCCAGTACTCCATACTCCTACTACTTGACCTCTCTGTGGCCTTTGATACTGTTGACCACCCACTCCTTCTCAATAAACTACATTCCCTTGGCCTCCGAGATTCTGCTCTATCCTGGTTCTCTGCCTATTTATCATAGCGCTCCTTCGATATCACCTACAACTCTGTCTCCTCCTCTCCTTTACCCCTTTCTGTGGGGGTCCCCCAAGGCCCTGTTCTTGAACGCCTTCTCTTCTCTATCTACACCTCCTCCCTTGGTCATTTGATAACTGCCCATGGCTTCTAATACCACTTATACGCTGATGACACCCAAATCTATCTGTCTACTTCTCACCTCACTCCTTCAGTTTCCTCTTGCATTACTAACTTACTAACTGACATATCAGCATGGATGTCGCACCACTTCCTTAAACTAATGCCGCGTACACACGGTCGGACTTTACGGCGGACTTTGCCCGGCGGATTTTTCGACGTACTTTCCGACGGACTTTGTGAATGAACGGACTTGCCTACACACAATCCACCAAAGTCCGTCGAATTCGTACGTGATGACGTACGACCGGACTAAAACAAGGAAGTTCATAGCCAGTAGCCAATAGCTGCCCTAGCGTGCCTTTTTGTCCGTCGAACTAGCATACAGACGAGCGGACTTTTCGACCGGACTCGATTTCAACGGATAAATTTTAAACAAGTTTAAAATCTAAGTCCGTCCAACTTTTGAGAAAACAAAGTCCGCTGGAGCCCACACACATCGAATTGTCCGACGAAATCCAGTCCGCCGGGCAAAGTCCGCCGTAAAGTCCGCTCGTGTGTACGCGGCATAAATCTCTCTAAAACTGAGCTATTAATATTCCCCACCGCCCGTGCCTCCCACCATGACTTTTCCATCAAAATCAACAATGCAACCATCAGTCCCTCCCCTCACGCCAGGGTACTAGGTGTAATCCTAGATTCTGACTTGTCATTTCAGCCTCAAATCCAATCGTTGTCAAAAGTTTGTAGAATTCACATCCGTAACATCTCTAAAATTTGCCCCTTTTTAACAAATGAAACCACCAAGATCCTCATTCACTCCCTTATTATCTCTTGCCTTGACTATTGCAACTCCCTTCTCATTGGCCTGCCTCTCCATAGGCTATCCCCTCTTCAGTCTATCATGAATGCTGCTGCCAGACTTATCCACCTTACCAACCGCTCTGTGTCTGCCAACCCTCTCCTCCAATCCCTACACTGGCTCCCAATCACCCAGCGAATTAAATTCAAAATACTAACCACAACATACAAAGCCATTCACAACTCTGACCCGAGCTACATCACCAATCTTGTCTCCAAATATCACCCGAATCGTCCACTCCGCTCTACTCAAGACCTCCTGCTCTCAAGCTCTCTCATCTCCTCCTCCCATGCTTGTCTCCAGGATTTCTCCAGAGCCTATCCTGTCCTCTGGAAGTCACTACCTCAACCTGTCCAGCTATCCCATACTCTTGCTACCTTCAGGCGATCCCTAAAAACTCATCTCTTCAGGAAATCCTATCACGTCTCCAACTAATCTCCTACCACTTCCAATAGCTCATTCCCCACAGTTACAACCTTTTGTACCACCTGTCCCACCCTATTAGATTGTAAGCTCTTCTGAGAAGGGCCCTCTTAATCCTCTTGTATTTTATTGTATTATAACTGTATTGTCTCCCTTTTATATTGTAAAGTGATGCGCAAACAGTTGGCGCTATATAAATCCTGTATAATAATAATAACTGTGATGTTTATAGGTTTAGAAAGTCCCTCTTTGATGTTCAGTTTTAATAGCCAAACCAACAGTCATCATCTGTACATTATAAAGAAAGAGATTACTCTCCTCATAAGTTACATAGTTACATAGTTACATAGTTACATAGTAGGTGAGGTTGAAAAAAGACACAAGTCCATCAAGTCCAACCTATGTGTGTGATTATGTGTCAGTATTACATTGTATATCCCTGTATGTTGCGGTCATTCAGGTGCTTATCTAATAGTTTCTTGAAGCTATCAATGCTCCCCGCTGAGACCACCGCCTGTGGAAGGGAATTCCACATCCTTGCCGCTCTTACAGTAAAGAACCCTCTACGTAGTTTAAGGTTAAACCTCTTTTCTTCTAATTTTAATGAGTGGCCATGAGTCTTGTTAAACTCTCTTCTGCGAAAAAGTTTTAACCCTATTGTGGGGTCACCAGTCCGGTATTTGTAAATTGAAATCATACCCCCTCTCAAGCGTCTCTTCTCCAGAGAGAATAAGTTCAGTGCTTGCAACCTTTCCTCATAACTAAGATCCTCCAGACCCTTTATTAGCTTTGTTGCCCTTCTTTGTACTCGCTCCATTTCCAGTACATCCTTCCTGAGGACTGGTGCCCAGAACTGGACCGCATACTCTAGGTGCGGCCGGACCAGAGTCTTGTAGAGCGGGAGAATTATCGTTTTATCTCTGGAGTTGATCCCCCTTTTAATGCATGCCAATATTCTGTTTACTTTGTTAGCAGCAGCTTGGCATTGCATGCCATTGCTGAGCCGATCATCTACTAGGACCCCCAGGTCCTTTTCCATCCTAGATTCCCCCAGAGGTTCTCCCCCCAGTGTATAGATTGCATTCATATTTTTGCCACCCAAATGCATTATTTTACATTTTTCTACATTGAACCTCATTTGCCATGTAGTCGCCCACCCCATTAATTTGTTCAGGTCTTTTTGCAAGGTTTCCACATCCTGCGGAGAAGTTATTGCCCTGCTTAGCTTAGTATCGTCTGCAAATACAGAGATTGAACTGTTTATCCCATCCTCTAGATCGTTTATGAACAAATTAAATAGGATTGGTCCCAGCACAGAACCCTGGGGAACCCCACTACCCACCCCTGACCATTCCGAGTACTCCCCATTTATCACCACCCTCTGAACTCGCCCTTGTAGCCAGTTTTCAATCCATGTACTCACCCTATGGTCCATGCCAATGGACCTTATCTTGTACAGTAAACGTTTATGGGGAACTGTGTCAAATGCTTTTGCAAAATCCAGATACACCACGTCTACGGGCCTTCCTTTATCTAGATGGCAACTCACCTCCTCATAGAAGGTTAATAGATTGGTTTGGCAAGAATGATTCTTCATGAATCCATGCTGATTACTGCTAATGATACCGTTCTTATTACTAAAATCTTGTATATAGTCCCTTATCATCCCCTCCAAAAGCTTACATACTATTGATGTTAGGCTAACTGGTCTGTAATTCCCAGGGATGTATTTTGGGCTCTTCTTAAATATTGGTGCTACATTGGCTTTTCTCCAATCAGCTGGTACCATTCCAGTCAGTAGACTATCTGTAAAAATTAGGAACAACGGTCTGGCAATCACTTGACTGAGTTCCCTAAGTACCCTTAGATGCAAGCCATCTGGTCCCGGTGATTTATTAATGTTAAGTTTCTCAAGTCTAATTTTAATTCCGTCCTCTGTTAACCATGGAGGTGCTTCCTGTGTTGTGTCATGAGGATAAACACTGCAGTTTTGGTTACTGAAGCCCCCTGATTCACTCGTGAAGACTGAGTGAATAAATTCAATACCTTTGCCATCTCCCCATCCTTTGTAACCAGATGTCCTTCCTCATTCTTTATGGGGCCAATATGGTCTGTCCTCCCTTTTTTACTGTTTACATACTTAAAGAATTTCTTGGGATTTTTTTTGCTCTCCTCCGCTATGTGTCTTTCATGTTCTATCTTAGCCGTCCTAATTGCACCCTTACATTTCCTGTTGCATTCTTTATAAAGTCTGAATGCTGAGGATGATCCCTCAACCTTGTATTTTTTGAAGGCCTTCTGCTTTGCTTTTATATGCATTTTTACATTGGAGTTAAGCCATCCAGGACTTTTGTTCGCTCTTTTAAATTTATTACCCAATGGGATACATTGGCTAATGCCCTTATTTAATATGCTCTTAAAGCATATTAAGTTAACTTAACTGTTCATTTTACACCATGTGTATAGGAGATAAGTAGCACTATAACATAGGTATTTGGTATCACTATGCCATAGGAACCCTTAACGTGCTTACATAGAGCCTTGAATAGAGAAGCTTACTAGCCATCTGCACATATAGCAGTACTGAGACTCTTATAAATAGCAAGTACATTGATCATGCGCCATTGGATGTCCCTTCATCTGCCTACAAGACAAATGTGGATAAAACAGGTGAATTCCAATTCAATGCACTAAAAGCTGACTTATCAAAGCTGCAACTTACCAAAGAAATGTGTGAATATATTAATGAATTGCCCAGATACCCTGGGGCTTGAGAGGCTACTCAAAATGTAAAACATGGTCTTTCTAGTTGTGTTAGATTCAGAAGTGATAGGAGGATGCAGGACCTGAAAAGAAGACAAGTGTTTTCAGTACACATGTCAGTGTTGAGAATTCACTATAGAAGTATCATATAATGCTTGAGGAATATGAAAAGACCTGCTGTAATGTTTGGTTGTAAAAACAAAATATAAAAATTGTTTTGTTATTACAGCTTGAAATGTCATACAACTTTATATCAATGATGTCATCTCACATGTTTTGTATACCCGTTGTACTTGTTTCCAACTTTCTTTAAGTAAAATTTATTTGACATAAAAAAGAAAATAAAATATGTTAAACCAACCTTTTTCTCTTCCTACTGTGCTTCAGTTTATTTTTACAGAATTGCCATCATATTCTTCCATTGTTAGATGTTTTGTTTCTTATTTCCAAGCAAAAATAGGGTTGATTAACTAAGGGAGTATAGGCTGTTCACTTTTTATTTTTATTTTATTTACTAAACTCATTATACATCCTTTTTTCAGGCTGAAAGGTCTGCTTCTTTAATAGATCAATCTTAACCCCTAGGACCCTACAGTACTCATATATTCAGTCCTACTGGACTGGGCATTTTTGCCTGAAGCCGCATATATGTGTATCTCTCTTTGTGCTGGGTACACACCACACAGTGCACTCCCAGCACAGAGACCAGTGTCTCATCTGGAGCCCTCCTGGGTCCTGTACTAATGATTGGTACCCAGAATTCCTGGTCCTGGGTCACCTGATTGCTGTGATAGCCTCTGATTGGCTACCACAGTTTAAGGTTTGATCTAGGTCAGTGCCAGGGTTAGTGTTTGGTTCAAGCAAGGGTCAAAGGTTGGGGGTCAAAGGTCATGGTCAGTATATTTTGGGCAGGATTTGAAAAAAACTTTAATTGATATCAGTGTCAGCGTGTTTTAGGTAGGATAAAAAAAAAAGCAAAATGCGCACTATTGTTTCTGGTCTGTACTATGGGTACATACAACAACTAACATACACATACGTGGTATCACTGTGAACATCTGGAGCAGGAAAATTAATTTTGAGTTGTTCTTTGGTGGTAGGTTATAGTAGTAACAAGAAATTTACAACTAAATTACACAAAAAATATATTTTTTTTACTATTTTGGGCCAGTTTTCTTTGATAATAAAACAAAATCAGAAGATAGCCATTACTATTTAACACGGAGTTAATGTCTCAGAGTCTTTAAGAAATACAAAAAGCCATAGAGCCATTTACCTATGCTTTATAAATAGCAGCCTGGTTGGTAGTCATTAACACACACAAAAAAAATGTTCATATTTTTGCCTTCTTGTTTTCATTTCACCAGTGATATTTTGTTATATTTTTCTACCCAGGAATATAAGTTTGATAGATTTGTTGAAGATGGAAAGGAGAAAACTACATTCTACAAAAAGAACAAAAAGCTAAAAACTTTCCTGATGCCATTTGGTTCTGGAAACACCAAATGTCCTGGACGGTTCTTTGCCCTGAACGAAATCAAGCAGTTCCTTGCGGTTCTCCTTGTGTACTTGGATATGGAGATAACTGAAGACAAGTTTGTTGGTTTAGATAACAGTCGCGTAGGACTTGGAATCCTTCTCCCTAATTCTGATATTGAATTTCGCTTCAGACATCGGAAATGTGACACTTCATAATGCTATATCTTTATTTTATTGCATTACTATTTTTCTTTGAACAAACCTATTTAACTACATTAGTCTCAGAGGTCTGTGAGCATGTCCTGGGAAAACTTCTCAATGTGTTTTATAATAGAACAATTACAATAGTAGTAATGGTTGTGGCCCATGTAGCTGAGACGGTCTTGGCTTCTGGTAGGATTTATGATTGTGTTGCTACTTGCTAAGAAAACTCCAATCAATAATCTGTACGACTATAACAATGGCTTCTTATCAGGCCTACTAATGAAATTAGTTTTGTTGAATATCTCATGAGTTAGGGGCTGCTCCGTCCCTTGTAACTGAATACAACAAAAGCATCTCCCATGGGACTTTATGGCAGCCAAAAAACTGTTAAAACAACATGTTTAAAAGAAGAAAGCTTTATTTGTACAAAATGTTAGTTAAAATTGCATCCATACATGGAAGGTATCAGGTCTAGGTATTATACGTAATTATCTGGTTGTCTCCCAACTAGGGGTGACCACAGAGTACATTGTGCAAAAATCAAATGTTGCTTAACACTGATTCTTACTGACATGTTTTGATTGAAATGAATCTTCCTCAGCGGATATCAGATGGATCAAGCAGATAAACCAGGGTGCAAAGATGGAATATGGAAGAAGTCAAGGATGGTAAATGATAGGGATCACCGTTGGATCCTGGGCATAACTGTGTAGAGGGGTCCCCTGGAGGAGTATAGATCATGCAGCTGCAGTTGCCTCTTCCATATTTAAATCTTTCTTCTCTAGACGCTCTTAGGCCATCAGTTGGGCTTGCACCAGGCGTTTGTCAGTTTCTCTCTTGTCCTTGGAGGGGGACCATTGGCCACGTTGCCCTGTCTGTGATTTCTCCTTGGGATGTGCTTCAGCAATCATCTGTCTTTGCTCCCTGGTTTATCCATACATGTTTGATCTATCTGATTACTCCTGAGGAAGATTAATTTCAATTGAAACGCATCAGTAAGAATCAGTAGTTATCAACACTTGATTTTTGCACAATGTACTCTGTAGTCACCCCTAGTTGGGAGACAACCAGATGATTATGTATAAATACCTAGACCTGATACCTTTGATGTATGGATGCAATTTTAACTAACATTTTGTACAAATAAAGCTTTCTTCTTTTAAACATATTGTTTTAACAGTTTTTTTGGCTGCCACCAAGTCCCATGGGAGATGCTTTTGTTGTATTCTTATCAGGCCTACTACAAAGCAGCAGAATCATGCATTTAATCAAACAAGATCATGCAATCCCGTGATTACTGATTGGTGGCTGTTGTTATAGTGCATCACATGGGGAAATGTTTTTGCTGAATATGGGTTTTTTGATTAAATGATAATCAAGTGTGTAGCTGAATTCCAGCATATAGGAAATATATAATTATTGTTGATCAGACAATACATACACAGTGCTGCAAGAAAAAAACAAATGAAAAGAACGAACGATGTAATGATCAAAGTGGTTTCATCTCATATTAGTCACAATCATGATCATCTCAAGTGTAAAGCTAGCCATAAATGCAAAGATTGAGCTTGTTTTGATAGATTAGTTCCTCCACATTAAACAGCACTGATGGAGGAATCTTCTCTGCTAGCTATTGTATTTAACAGCCAGCAGGGCCTGTGGCTGTTGAATACCCGAACAGTGACTGCATCTGGCTGGAAGCAGGCATTGTCCGCCTAACAGTTTTCCACCCAGCTCCTTTGGCAAAAGTCATCTAAAAAAATCTACTTTTTGAGCTGGCAGGGTCACCCGCAGCTCAGATTTTGGCAACAATCTTCCAACATTAAAGCAATGTATGGCTAGCATTACAGAGCCTGAGCCCTTAAGAGATTATTGGACTGAAGGCCTAATATAAATCTGAGCAGACCTGTGGGTGTAGTGACACAGGAAGTAAGTTGTTTTCTATAGTTTTCTTCTTATATAATTATTGACTTCAGGACCTGATATAATCCATTAATGCCAATAAAAACAAATTCAAATCTTGTTTTTTTTTAAAGATGCATCTAACTACATATGCTCCAGGTGCCAAGACAGGGCTGTTGCTGATTTTTCTTTTTTAGGAGCCTACCAGAGCAACTCCTAATTAAAGAGCACTCTGATTGACCCAGATCATGTGGGGTGGCTTTAGAGACCAAATTATCTTTCAGTTTAAATTGAAATCTAAAAAAAAGTCTATAATAAGTCTAATAATAAGTCTAAATTTAAAGCTAAATACATCAAAACACAAAGTTGTACAGTTTCTTTTTTTTTAGAATGTACCCACAGCCTTTCCCCTGCCAGCATGTTGCAGAGGAGGGCCCTGCTGTGTGTGTGTGTAAGGAATGGTTTTAAGAAAAAAGATATAAAGGAAATATAGAACATAAATAATATAAAGTGAACAGTGACCAACTGGCTGACAGCGTGAATCTCTGGATGAAAATAATTAGTATTGTTAAATTACTAATGAGAAAATATTGTTAGATATCTCTTGTTTTCCTATGTGTGTATCTCAAGGTCCACAATTTTTTTCTTGACCCAGAGAAAAATTTCCAGAATCAAGCTATTTAACTGATGTAAAGGAAAAATGCAGCTGAGCTTTAATACATCTTGGAGCAGCCAAGAACTTCTTGCACTAATCTTGTAAATACACTGGAGATGCAATACACAGCTCTTACGTGTCAATTTTAAGGGCAGAACCCAATGCAAAAAAAACAAGAAAAAAGGGTGAGCCCTACCCACAAATCTTACCAGACCCTTATTTAAGCATCTATGCATGCCCACCCCCTCTAGAATCATATCAGGCCACAGGGGAACCTCCCTGGCAAAACACCTTGTCCTCATGTTTATGAAGAAAAGGACCTCTTCCTCACAACCCTGGCCTGGTGGTTGTAGGGTTCTGCCAACAGGAGGTTTACCAGAATCTGAAAACCCTCTTTAACAATAAGAGAGTCCTTGATACCATCCCCATGTGATTAAGGGGTACTTAAAAAAAAAAAAGAAAGAAACATATTTACACAAAAGAGTAAACCCATAAAATGTCTCTTGATTCAAATCCATTGCCAGTCAGGTCCACAGCAATGCAGATCCACATCAGTCAAGATAAAACAACACCCGCTGACTAGCCACAAAGAAAAAAAAATCATACCAACGCAATCTGTTCCTGACACTCACTCACTCAAGAATTAAATTTCCCAGTCCCTGTTACAAAAAGAAAAGAAGGAGAGGGGGGGTCTCCCAGGTGACAATATTTATCAGATTTATTAATCAGATTTGATTTAGTCATTTGGTCATATTTAGTTAGTGATGTCAGAACTATTCCTGCCCCTTTGGGGTCCCAGCCAGTAAATGAATGGTGCCCTGTGAAATTGCTGGTTGCCAAAGATGCAGCGAGTGCTGGAACTTGCTGCTTCCTTAACAACCACTGACGAGAAGATGTGATATGTAATGGTGTACGAACAATGGAACAAGCAAAATTCAGACTGAATTAGTTACCACCATACTGTATACTCCTGCAAGATAAAAGCATTTCAAGTGCATGTAACCTGATGGTGATTGAAGAATATTTTAGGAGATATTCCATAGAGAATAAATTACATTTTTTTTTATTTTTTTTTAGGATGATTTCTATTGTAATCTTTTTCAATAGGGTGGATTGGGTGACAACTTGCAATTCAATGTATGCATTTTTTTATAGTATTTTTTTATTTCTGCTATAACTTTTTATGTGAAATCCAATAAAATATAAACATTTACTGTTGGTTTTTATAGTGTCTTCCTTTAATAAAGAACATTTTAGTTTTCTATATGGGTGACAACATTGTCACTGAAATTGAGGCAAATCCCCCTAATAAGGCATGATACAGCAATAAAAATTGGGTTCCCACACTTTATGATTCTATCCAATGGCAAAAAAATATTTTTTTTTGCTGGAGTTATACTTTACTGAGTAGCAGACACAATTGCAAAACTATAAATGATCTAATGTACTTCATCACACAAACATCAAAGTGACCATACTTGTAGCAATAGTCAGCTACTTTCTGTGCAGTTAGATTATAGTTAGAAGCACGATATGATACAAGTTCTCACTATGTGCTGAATTTGATGACAGTATGGGACTCTAAACAGGTATCAGACGGTATCATTTTCCCTAGCTTTTCTATTTGATAACAATAAATGTCATAAGCATAGCATGAAGCACTCAGCAAGCCTGATTTGCTTAAAGTAGAACTGTGGCCAAGCTATGGACATTTAGGGCCCATATACATGCGTCAATGCATGTTATGTTGGTCGTTAATGGGCTTTGCATTAGGGCAGCCCGTTCAAAATGAATGGGCTACCAACTCATCCCAATGGGCTTAAAATTGCACATGATCATTTTTTCTAATGCAATGCACTATTGTTTACTAACATGCATTGTGGTGCACTACAATGCAGGTGCATTGCCTTAGTGCATTGGGATGCCATTCAAAATGAATGGCACAAAAGCACACATTACATGCGTTATCACGCATTGCAGTAACATGCACGGTAATGCATGCATGTGAAAGTGTAATCTGTCTTAAAAATAATTACTTATTCCTAAATCAGACTTTACAGCTAATAAATGATGCCCTATCTGAAGCTCTTACCCCAATAGTATTAAAAAGCTGATTTTCTTTTTCTTTTTTTGCTTCTAATTGCCTATTTTGTTTTTTGTCATTCCTCGATTCTCACCTAAGCAAGTAGTCAGCCTCCTCCTGCAGCCTCCTGAGATACAGGGATACAGGAATCACAGGGCGCAACAGATATGGAATTTACGCAATATCCCACTCCCACCACTAAGGGAAACAGAAAAGAAAAGGAGCATGTGTGATATCTTGCACTACTTCATAAGAGGTGATGCTGCAGAATCTGGAAGAGAAAGCCATCCCTAGATGATAAAAAATAAAGCTGAAAAGAAGACAACATGGATTTTTTGGCCTTTTATGTTTGTTTACTTTTAATAATACAGTGCCTTGAAAAAGTATTCACACCCCTTGAAGTTTTCCACATTTTGTCATGTTACAACCAAAAACATAAATGTATTTTATTGGGATGTTATGTGATAAACCAACACAAAGTGGCACATAATTGTGTGGAAGGAAAATGATAAATGGTTTTCTAAATTCTTTACAAATAAATATCTGAAACGTGTGGCGTGCATTTGTATTCAGCCCCCTTTACTCTGATAACCCTAACTAAAATCTAGTGGAACCAATGGCCTTCAGAAGTCACCTAATTAATAAATAGAGTCCACCTGTGTGTAATTTAATCTCAGCATAAATACAGCTGTTCTGTGAAGCCTTCAGAGGTTTGTTAGAGAACCTTAGTGAACAATCATCATTATGAAGGCCAAGGAACACACCAGACAAGTCAGGGATAAAGTTGTGGGGAAGGTTAAGGCTGGGTTCACACCTATGTGAATTGGATGCAGGCTTCCCAACATCCAATTCGCATGACAGGAGAATGTGACCGGCTCTCTATGGAGCCGGTTCACATATCTCCGGGGTGGCTGCGGAGCTGTTTGCACAGAAATGCTGAATTCAGGCAAAGATTTGGCCCTGATTCATCCTTGAAACGGAGCACAGGGACGCACAGCGTTCCTGTGTGAGCTGTGGCCGTCTTAGGTATGAACTCAGCCTAAAGCAGGGTTAGGTTTTAAAAAAATATCCCAAGCTTTGACATCTCACAGAGTACTGTTCAATCCATCATCTGAAAATAGAAAGACTATGGCACAACTGCAAACCTACCAAGACATGGTCACCCACCAAAACTGACTGGCCGGGCAAGGAGAGCATTAATCAGAGAAGCAGCCAAGAGACCCATGGTAAATCTGGAGGAGCTGCAAAGATTCACAGCTCAGGTGGGAGAATCTGTCCACAAGACAACTATTAGTCGTGCACTCCACAAATCTGGCCTTTATGGAAGAGTGGCAAGAAGAAAGCCATTGTTGAAAGAAAGCCATAAGAAATCCTGTTTGCAGTTTGTGAGAAGCCATGTGAGGAACACAGCAAACATGTGTAAGAAGGTGCTCTGGTCAGATGAGACCAAAATTGAACTTTTTTGCCTAAAAGAAAAACGCTCTGTGTGGTGAAAAATGAACACTGCACATCACCCTGAACACACCATCCCAACAGTGAAACATGATGGTGGCAGCATCATGATGAGGGAATGCTTTTCTTCAGGAGGGACAGGGAAGCTGGTCAGAGTTGATGGGGAGATGGACGGAGCCAAATACAGGGCAATCTTTGAAGAAAACCCATTAGAGTATGCAAAAGACTCGAGACTGGGGCGGAGGTTCACTTTCCAGCAGGACAATGACCCTAAAGATACAGCCAGAGCTACAATGGAATGGTTTAGATCAAAGTATATTAATGTGTTAAAATAGCCCAGTCAAAGTCTAGACCTAAATCCAATTGAGAATCTGTGGCAAGACTTGAAAATTGCTGTTCACAGACGTTCTCCATCCAATCTGACAAAGCTTGAGCTATCTTGCAAAGACAAATGGGCAAAAATGTCACTCTCTAGATGTGCAAAGCTGGTAAAGACATCCCCAAAAAGACTTGCAGCTGCAATTGCAGTGAAAGGTGGTTCTACAAAGGATTGACTCAGGGGGGCTGAATACAAATGCAAACACACTTTTCAATTATTTGTTTGTAAAAAATTTTGAAAACCATTTATCATTTTCCTTCCACTTCACAATTATGTGCCACTTTGTGTTGGTCTATCACATAAAATCCCAGTAAATGGTAAACTGTATAGGTGGACATTTAATAATCTATTACAAAAGCCCTCACTGACCTCTGTAGCTGCAACCAATTTGGAGAATTTCACCCTCAAAGTTCACACCAAAAATTCTCTCAGTTTTACTTTTTACATTCTCTCTTATACTTACGTCGTCTTAGCGGCGATATTCGGCCGCTAGGGCCGAAAAGGGGTTAAATCCGCCCGCGAAACACCACTGGAGCGGCATTTTGCCGGCGGTATCGCAGCGCTGCCCCACTGATTTCAATGGGGAGCAGCGGTGGAGGAGCGGTGAGTTCACCTCTCCTTCACCGCTCCAAAGAAGCTGCTGGCAGGACTTTTTCTGATGCCATGCCAGCGCACCGCTCCAGTGTGAGTGAATGGAGCAGCTGCTTTAGGGTGGTTAGCAGGCACTATTTTTAATGCTATAGCACCTGCAAAATGCTCCAGTGTGAAAGGGGTCTTAAGAATAGCCACCCCCCCCCCCCTTTTTCAAGGGGCCAAAAGTAATTGGGCAATTGAATTAAAAGCTGTTTCATTGGCAGGTGTGGGCTACTCCCTCATTATTTCTTCATCAATTAAGCAGGTAAAAGGTCTGGAGTTGATTCAAAGTGTGGTATTTGCCTTTGGAATCTATTGCTGTGAACCTACATCATGCGCTCAACGGAGCTGTCCATGCAAGTGAAACAGGCCATTGTAAGGCTTAAAAAACTAAACAAATCCATCAGAGAGATAGCAGCAACATTAGGAGTGGCCAAATTAACAGTTTGGTACATTCTGAGGAAAGAAGAACTCACTGGTGAGCTCAGCAACATAAAAAGGCCTGAATGTCCATGGAAGATAACAGTGGTGGATGATCGCATGATCCTCTCTATGGTAAAGAAAAATCCATTTAGAACATCCAGGCAAGTGAAGGACACTCTCCAGGAGGTGGGCGTATAATTGTCAAAGTCTACAATCAAGAGAAGATTTCACAAGAGCAAATACAAAGGATTCACCACAAGATGCAAACCATTCATAAGCCTGAAGAATAGAAAAGCCAGATTAGACTTTGCCAAAAAACATCTAAAAAAGCCAGACCAGTTCTGGAACCTTTGGACGGATGAAACTAAGATTAATCTGTACCAGAATGATGGGAAGAAAAAGGCTTGGAAGAGCTCATGATCCAAAGCACACAACGTCATCTGTAAAACATGGTGGAGGCAGTAGGATGGCATGGGCATACATGGCTTCCAGTGGCACTGGGTCATTGGTGTTTATTGATGATGTGACAGAAGACAGAAGCAGCCAGATGAATTCTGCAGGGTTTAGAGATTTACTGTCAGCCCAGATTCAGCCAAATGCAGCAAAGTTGATTGGACGGCGCTTCACAGTACAGATGGACAATGAACCAAAACACACTGCAAAAGCAACCCAGGAGCTTTTGAAGGAAAAGAAGTGGAATGTTCTGAAATGGCCGAGTCAGTCACCTGATCTCAACCCAATTGAGTATACATTTCACTTGCTGAAGGCAAAACTAAAGGCAGAAAGACCCACAAACAAAGAAAAACTGAAGATAGCTGCAATTAGAGCCTGGCAAAGCATCAGAAAGTAGGAAGCCCAGTCTTTGGTTTTTATCCATGGATTCTCAACAAAATATTAAAAATGAACATTTTATTTAGGATTATATTAATTTGTCCAATTACATTTGAGCCCCTGAAAATGGGGGGACTATGTATAGAAATGGTTGCAGTTCCTAAATTTGTACTTGATATTTATGTTCTGTTTAACCCCTTAAATTAAAGCTGAAAGTCTGCATTTCAAATTAATTTGGATTGTTTCATTTTAATTTTATTCTGGTGGCATACAGAGCCAAAAGTAGAAAAATTGTGCCTGTGTCCAAATATATATGGACCTAACTGTGTGATTATACTTAGAATAAGTGCTCCTATTTCAACTGGGTTTAAGCAAAGTATAGGATACCTACATCCAAAATTGGTAATCTATTGTATAGAGAGTGCTAAGGCAACAGGATTTTTCTTGTTACTATCAAGGACATTACAGCATGATTAAAAATACAATGTGATTAAAAACATATAAGCTTTATTACAAATATTGTTTATAAAAAACGACTTATTGTTAAAACTCTTTAAAAATGTTTTTTTACCTCTGAAATAGGCTATACTATAGCTCCAACAATTTGCATGTAATTATCAACAGGATGTCAAAGTGAGCTGGATATATGGTATTAGCCAAATCTCAACATGTTTTGCGGATACGTGCATCTTCAGGAGTTCAGAAAGGGAATTTAATTCTGTAACAAGAAACATAACAATGATAACAACCAATAGAATCAAAAGAAACTAATTGTATAATTAATGTTTGTTGGTGTGCTACAGGGACTGGAAACAGGGTGACAGCCTCTAAACAGGTAATAGGGACTCTATTGTATAGTTTTCAACAGCCCCTTCAAGGCTTAGCGCTACAGATAAAGATCACTGCATCCAAATTAAACAGACAGGTTTATTTCCATACACAACACAGAGCATAGGTGATAAAGAGTTTAATTAAAAAAAATGTTGCAGCAAAATGCATTATGAGGTGTCCAGTGAGATTGAACCCTTCAGGGGAGAATGGATGTCCCATGAGTGAGTCTGCAAGCTGTAGTAATTCTTCAAAGACACATGAAAAGACTCACTGAAACAAAGTAAGTCTGTGTGAAAAACAAATCTACATTTTATGTGTTTTAATTATGGAGAATTATTTGCAGGCAACATGGTGAATCAGTTCTTAAAATCCTCAACTCACTTTTATCCAAGCTCCTCCTATGGTTTGGTATCATTATAAACACAGCTTGGGTGAAGAGCACCATAATTGAATACAACTAAATTTGTTCCATGGCATTGTAAAGTATATGAAAATTACAGGTTGGTTAAGTGTGTTATTGCACTTTTTTATATGCATCCTTAAAAAGATATTGCATATATTTAAAGAAACAATATTACTACATTGGCAAATACATATAAAAAGCAAATTAGTGCAACATATAAAACCAAGTAGCAAGCTGCAAATGTTATCCAGCAAAAACTACTACTGTGAATAAAATATGGAGTATTAATTCAGGGGTCACTGGGAGTAAACTTCCTACTTCATCAATCAAACACAAGCTTCCAGTGCAGGTCTAAATATGAACCCCTAAGCAGATATAAAATATATACAGTGGGGAAAATAATTATTTGATCTCCTGTAGATTTTGTAAGTTTGCCCACTTACAAAGAAATTAAGGGTCTATAATTTTTATTATAGATGTATTTAAAATGATAGAGACAGAATATCAACCAAAAATCCAGAAAAAACACATAAACCAAATGCTATAAATTAAGTTGCAGTCCAATGAGTAAAATAAGTATTTGATCCCCAAGGAAAACATGACTTAGTACTTGGTGGAGAAACCCTTGTTGGCAAGCACAGAGGTAAGACGTTTCTTGTAGATGGTGACCAGGTTTTCACACATCTCAGGAGGGATTTTGGTCCACTCTTCTTCACAGATCTTCTCTAAATCCTTAAAGTTTCTTGGCTAATAGAAAGGTTATGTGTGATTCCACGCAAAGGAATGTACAAGGCAGATAAAAGATATAAGAGAGAACTGCTGCCCCTACAGAATACTGCCACCTAAGTGGAGTACAGGTAATTGATTGGGAAGGGTGTAGGTGTGGCAATATTCCTCTTAAAGAGACTTAAATAATAAAGTGCTTAACAGAAAGTGCTGAAATGTATCCAAAAAGCTAATTGAAAGTGTGTGACAGTCTATTACATATAATTAAAGTGATTGGTGCTTATGTGTTACACCCTCCGCAGAGTGCAACAATTAAAAAGATATAGATGCCTTTGGGGTTAATGAGGACGTGTACTGATGGCGTATATGAAAATAACAACCCCTATGTGCTCTTATTCCTATTATACGTTCTATAGATGTTAGTGAAAAGTGAGGGGGTTTGACCCCCTGCTAATAAAAGCTAGTTGATAAAAGGCCAACTGAAACGTGTTTTAAAAAAATCATTTGATAAAAGAAAAGTGCACCAGTAATAATTGTAATGTTAATAAAAAACTAAAAATATATAAACAATATTTTTCACATTTGAAACAGAAATAAACAAAGTGACTTGTGCTCTTTAAAAATGTCCAGTGCTTTGCAATGAGTAATGCTTTTTCTTATCCTCTTGTTATTTAAAACAGTGATGAACAGAAATAAACAAAGTGACTTTACAGGGATATACAATGTAATACTGATATATAATCACACACATAGGTTGGACTTGATGGACTTGTGTCTTTTTTCAACCTCACCAACTATGTAACTATGTAACTTGTGCTCTTTAAAAGTGTCCAGTGCTTTGCAAGGAATAATACTTTTTCTTATCCTCTTGAGTGATAATAGTGCTGGTGATCTTATCCGTGCTCTTATTATGAATGCACTCACCAAATAACCTTAGCCCCCCCCCCCCCCCGGGGTACTGCGCAGCCACAGTATATACCACTGTGTAGCACTCTGGGAACGATCGGTCGATCTGTGGTTTGCTATTAGCGTTCTGCCAGATTACCGTATGATGAAGAGAAGAATGCCCATAGCATAATACCGCTTTGTAGACTGTTTATTCATTAAAAAATGGAGATATACTCACATTTATTCTAAAAATTACAGGCAAGTAATGAAAATACGGGCGCAGAGAAAAAAAACCCATCTATGGTCCTGACCGGAAGTGACGCAAAGACGTTCTGTAACTCCGCCCTACATGTTTCGGCATTCAAGACATCATCTGGAGCGGGTTTCTTGGCTATCTCTTGGCAACTTGAAGTTTCAGTTTGCTTCATAAATTTTCTATAGAATTAAGGTCTGGAGACTGGCTAGGCCACTCAATGACCTTAATGTGCTTCTTCTTGAGGCACTCCTTTGTTGCCTTGGTGGTATGGGTCATTGTTATGCTGGAAGACCCATCCACGACCCATCTTCCATGTTCTGGCAGCGGGAAGAAGGTTCTCATCCAAGATTTTGCAGTATAATGACAGTGGCTGGTCGGCAAGCAGTTAAAATACACCTATGATAAAAATGATAGACCCTTAATTTCTTTATAAGTGGGCAAACTTACTAAATCTGCAGGGGATCAAATAATTATTTTCCCCACTGTAAATTAAATTACTTAAACCCAGGACCCTGCATTCACTATATCTGGTCTCTCACAGTACACAGAACATGGAAATGCAATCATTTTAGTAAATACAAACTGCTAAATACCTTTTCTCATCAGCAGTTAGAGCAGTCTTGTGACTTCTATCAGTGTCCACCATAGCACTGGTTAAAGCTTGTAGAAGTAGTTTTCATTCTACTCTGACTGTCCTATGAGACTGCAGGACCCCTGACCCTCTGTCTGGACAGTGCTGATTGGCCCTGTGCTGATCACATGCACTCTCCCAAGAAAAATATATATACTCCCAAGCAATACACACCAAACTGAGCATGTGCAGCTTATCCCCAAGCTCTGTACTATCAGAAAATGATTAGGGTACCATGAAAGAAGGGGAGGATCAGAGAAGACAGGATCAAACACACTTTTTACATAATACAGAGGATTAACCCCTTAGATTCCACAGAGAGTATAACAAGAATGCTTTACTGCATATACAGACTGATTTTACTGTTGTGGGTTTAGTAACAGTTTAACCACTTGCCGACCGCCTCACGCATATATACGTGAGCAGAGCGGCACGGGCAGGCAAAATCACGTACCTGGTACGTGATTGCCTTCCCGCGGGCGGGGGGTCCGATCGGACCCCCCCCCGGTGCCATCGGCGGTCGGCGTTTGGCTGGGAGAGTTGAGAGACGAGGGGGAGACCATCCGATCGTGGCCCCCCCCTCGCGATCGCTCCCAGCCAATGAGAAACATCCCCTGCCTCTGTATAGTACACAGAGGCAGAGGATGTGATGTCATCTCTCCTCGGCTGGCCAGTTTCCGTTCCAGCACCGAGGAGAGAAGACATGTAAGTGCACCAACACACACACAACACAGTAGAACATGCCAGGCACACTAAACACCCCCGATCCCCCCCCGATCGCCCCCCGATCCCCCCCCAATCACCCCCCCCTGTCACAAACTGACAGCAAGCAGGTTTTTTTGTTTTGTTTTGTTTTTTTCCTGATTACTGCATGGTGTCAGTTTGTAACAGTTAGCAGTGGTAGGACAGTTAGTATTAGCCCCCTGTAGGTCTAGGGTACCCCCCTAACCCCCCCTAATAAAGTTTTAACCCCTTGATCACCCCCTGTCACCAGTGTCGCTAAGCGATCATTTTTCTGATCGCTGTATTAGTGTCGCTGGTGACGCTAGTTAGGAACGTAAATATTTAGGTTCGCTGTCAGCGTTTTATAGCGACAGGGACCCCCATATACTACCTAATAAATGTTTTAACCCCTTGATTGCCCCCTAGTTAACCCTTTCACCACTGATCACCGTATAACTGTTACGGGTGACGCTGGTTAGTTTGTTTATTTTTTTTAGTGTCAGGGCACCCGCCGTTTATTACCGAATAAAGGTTTAGCCCCCTGATCGCCCGGCGGTGATATGCGTCGCCCCAGGCAGCGTCAGATTAGCGCCAGTACCGCGAACACCTACGCACGCACCGTACACGCACCGTACACCTCCCTTAGTGGTATAGTATCTGAACACATCAATATCTGATCCGATCAGATCTATACTAGCGTCCCCAGCAGTTTAGGGTTCCCAAAAACGCAGTGTTAGCGGGATCAGCCCAGATACCTGCTAGCACCTGCGTTTTGCCCCTCCGCCCAGCCCACCCAAGTGCAGTATCGATCGATCACTGTCACTTACAAAACACTAAACGCATAACTGCAGCGTTCGCAGAGTCAGGCCTGATCCCTGCGATCGCTAACAGTTTTTTTGGTAGCATTTTGGTGAACTGGCAAGCACCAGCCCCAAGCAGCGTCAGATTAGCGCCAGTACCACTAACACCCACGCACACACCGTACACCTCCCTTAGTGGTATAGTATCTGATCGGATCAATATCTGATCCGATCAGATCTATACTAGCATCCCCAGCAGTTTAGGGTTCCCAAAAACGCAGTGTTAGTGGGATCAGCCCAGATACCTGCTAGCACCTGCGTTTTGCCCCTCCGCCCGGCCCAGCCCAGCCCACCCAAGTGCAGTATCGATCGATCACTGTCACTTTTTTTTGTAGCGTTTTGGTGAACTGGCAAGCGCCAGCGGCCTAGTACACCCCAGTCGTAGTCATACCAGCACTGCAGTAACACTTGGTGACGTGGCGAGTCCCATAAGTGCAGTTCAAGCTGGTGAGGTGGCAAGCACAAGTAGTGTCCCGCTGCCACCAAAAAGACAAACACAGGCCCGTCGTGCCCATAATGCCCTTCCTGCTGCATTCGCCAATCCTAATTGGGAACCCACCACTTCTGCAGTGCCCGTATTTCCCCCATTCACATCCCCAACCAAATGCAGTCGGCTGCATGAGAGGCATTTATATGTCCTCCCGAGTACCCCTACCCAATGAACCCCCCCAAAAAAGATGTGTCTGCAGCAAGCGCGTATATAGACGTGACACCCGCTATTATTGTCCCTCCTGTCCTGATAATCCTGGTCTTTGCATTGGTGAATGTTTTGAACGCTACCATTCACTAGTTGAGTATTAGCGTAGGGTACAGCATTGCACAGACTAGGACACACTTTCACAGGGTCTCCCAAGATGCCATCGCATTTTGAGAGACCCGAACCTGGAACCGGTTACAGTTATAAAAGTTACAGTTACAAAAAAAAAGTGTAAAAAAAAAAAAAAAAACACAAACAAAAATAAAAAAAAATAGTTGTCGTTTTATTGTTCTCTCTCTCTCTATTCTCTCTCTGGTGTTCTGCTCTTTTTTACTGTATTCTATTCTGCAATGTTTTATTGTTATTATGTTTTATCATGTTTGCTTTTCAGGTATGCAATTTTTTATACTTTACCGTTTACTGTGCTTTATTGTTAACCATTTTTTTGTCTTCAGGTACGCCATTCACGACTTTGAGTGGTTATACCAGAATGATGCCTGCAGGTTTAGGTATCATCTTGGTATCATTCTTTTCAGCCAGCGGTCGGCTTTCATGTAAAAGCAATCCTCGTGGCTAATTAGCCTCTAGACTGCTTTTACAAGCAGTGGGAGGGAATGCCCCCCCCCCCCCACCGTCTTCCGTGTTTTTCTCTGGCTCTCCTGTCTCAACAGGGAACCTGAGAATGCAGCCGGTGATTCAGCCAGCTGACCATAGAGCTGATCAGAGACCAGAGTGGCTCCAAACATCTCTATGGCCTAAGAAACCGGAAGCTACGAGCATTTTAGGACTTAGATTTCGCCGGATGTAAACAGCGCCATTGGGAAATTGGGAAAGCATTTTATCACACCGATCTTGGTGTGGTCAGATGCTTTGAGGGCAGAGGAGAAATCTAGGGTCTAATAGACCCCAATTTTTTCAAAAAAGAGTACCTGTCACTACCTATTGCTATCATAGGGGATATTTACATTCCCTGAGATAACAATAAAAATGATTTAAAAAAAAATATGAAAGGAACAGTTTAAAAATAAGATAAAAAAGCAAAAAAATAATAAAGAAAAAAAAAAAAAAAAAAAAAAGCACCCCTGTCCCCCCTGCTCTCGCGCTAAGGCGAACGCAAGCGTCGGTCTGGCGTCAAATGTAAACAGCAATTGCACCATGCATGTGAGGTATCACCGCGAAGGTCAGATCGAGGGCAGTAATTTTAGCAGTAGACCTCCTCTGTAAATCTAAAGTGGTAACCTGTAAAGGCTTTTAAAGGCTTTTAAAAATGTATTAATTTTGTTGCCACTGCACGTTTGTGCGCAATTGTAAAGCATGTCATGTTTGGTATCCATGTACTCGGCCTAAGATCATCTTTTTTATTTCATCAAACATTTGGGCAATATAGTGTGTTTTAGTGCATTAAAATTTAAAAAAGTGTGTTTTTTCCACAAAAAATGCGTTTGAAAAATCGCTGCGCAATTACTGTGTGAAAAAAAAAAATGAAACACCCACCATTTTAATCTGTAGGGCATTTGCTTTAAAATAATATATAATGTTTGGGGGTTCAAAGTAATTTTCTTGCAAAAAAAAATAATTTTTTCATGTAATCAAAAAGTGTCAGAAAGGGCTTTGTCTTCAAGTGGTTAGAAGAGTGGGTGATGTGTGACGTAAGCTTCTAAATGTTGTGCATAAAATGCCAGGACAGTTCAAACCCCCCCAAATGACCCCATTTTGGAAAGTAGACACCCCAAGCTATTTGCTGAGAGGCATGTCGAGTCCATGGAATATTTTATATTGTGACACAAGTTGCGGGAAAGAGACAAATTTTTTTTTTTTTTTTTTTTTTTTGCACAAAGTTGTCACTAAATGTTATATTGCTCAAACACGCCATGGGGATTTGTGAAATTACACCCCAAAATAAATTCTGTTGCTTCTCCTGAGTACGGGGATACCACATGTGTGAGACCTTTTGGGAGCCTAGCCGCGTACGGGACCCCGAAAACCAAGCACCGCCTTCAGGCTTTCTAAGGCCGTAAATTTTTGATTTCACTCTTCACTGCCTATCACAGTTTCGGAGGCCATGGAAAGCCCAGGTGGCACAAAACCCCCCCAAATGACCCCATTTTGGAAAGTAGACACCCCAAGCTATTTGCTGAGAGGTATAGTGAGTATTTTGCAGACCTCACTTTTTGTCACAAGGTTTTGAAAATTGAAAAAAGAAAAAAAAAAAAATTTTTTTCTGGTCTTTCTTCATTTTCAAAAACAAATGAGAGCTGCAAAATACTCACCATGCCTCTCAGCAAATAGCTTGGGGTGTCTACTTTCCAAAATGGGGTCATTTGGGGGGGGGTTGTGCCATCTTGGCATTTTATGGCCTTCAAAACTGTGATAGGTAGTGAGGAGTGAAATCAAAAATGTATGCCCTTAGAAATCCTGAAGGTGGTGCTGGGTTTTCGGGGCCCCGTACGCGGCTAGGCTCCCAAAAAGTGCCACACATGTGGTATCCCCGTACTCAGGAGAAGCAGCTGAATGTATTTTGGGGTGCAATTCCACATATGCCCATGGCCTATGTGAGCAATATATCATTTAGTGACAACTTTTTGTAAATTTTTTTTTTTTTTTTTTTTTTTGTCATTATTCAATCACTTGGGACAAAAAAAATAAATATTCAATGGGTTCAACATGCCTCTCAGCAATTTCCTTGGGGTGTCTACTTTCCAAAATGGGGTCATTTGGGGGGGGTTTGTACTGCCCTGCCATTTTAGCACCTCAAGAAATGACATAGGCAGTCATAAACTAAAAGCTGTGTAAATTCCAGAAAATGTACCCTAGTTTGTAGACGCTATAACTTTTGCGCAAACCAATAAATATACGCTTATTGACATTTTTTTTACCAAAGACATGTGGCCGAATACATTTTGGCCTAAATGTATGACTAAAATTTAGTTTATTGGATTTTTTTTATAACAAAAAGTAGAAAATATCATTTTTTTTCAAAATTTTCAGTCTTTTTCCGTTTATAGCGCAAAAAATAAAAACGGCAGAGGTGATCAAATACCATCAAAAGAAAGCTCTATTTGTGGGAAGAAAAGGACGCAAATTTCGTTTGGGTAGAGCATTGCATGACCGCGCAATTAGCAGTTAAAGCGACGCAGTGCCGAATTGTAAAAAGTGCTCTGGTCAGGAAGGGGGTAAATCCTTCCGGGGCTGAAGTGGTTAATGTAGCTAGGTATTCATCACAAGTGCAGTGAATGTATTTGTTTAAATGCAACATTTTTAAAACTGGCTGTGTATGTGGCATTTTCTGTCAATTTAAACCACTTTCCATCCAATGAGAATCACACATATAATGGAAAGTCATTGCCAGAAGCTAAGCAATCTACAACCCACGAGTCTGAGCAATCACCATGTGATGATTACACACTTAGCCTCACCCTATGCAGAGACTTTCCAATTTGTAGGACAGTTTGTAGGACAATGTTCTAAGCCCCAGCAGACTGAGACTGATTGGTTTAACAGAAATATACACCATTCACAGCATCCACAGTTATAATTCTGATCTTTTAAAACAATGTCTGTATGACTTGCTGCCATGCCTCGACAGGAATGTAACAGTGAGTAGTATACTATGATCATTTTTTACAGAGCAAACTTCCTTATTTCTAATTAGAGCATTCTGAGTTTCAGATTAATTTTTGTAATATTGTTTAAGGTCAGGGTTCATACTATGTGTGTGCAGTTGATGTGTTTCTTCATGGATTTTGCACACATTTTTTATGCATTTTCATGCTTCCTGCATTTCTATTTTTTTTGCAGGTGGAAGAGATTGGTTGTTAAACACAATACCCTACCAAAAACACATCAAATACGTGTTTTTGATATGTTATGTTGAGGCTCACATGGAGCCAAAAACACCATTCTGTGTGTAAAAAAGTCTCTGCACTTTTCCAAAAAATACATTGCAGGAAACTGCAAACATGTGAATGTGACCCAAAGGAAATCATGTTAAATGGATTATAGTACAGATCTGCAAATGCACTAAAAAAAAAACACATATATGTGAACCTAGCCCTAATGAAAAGACAATTAAAACAGTGCATGAAATATTTACAGAAAATATATTACAAAAACA
Organism: Aquarana catesbeiana; assembly: GCF_042186555.1. Taxonomy (NCBI): domain Eukaryota; kingdom Metazoa; phylum Chordata; class Amphibia; order Anura; family Ranidae; genus Aquarana; species Aquarana catesbeiana. The sequence goes on along the minus strand of NC_133328.1, from coordinate 524,973,265 downwards.
GACATAAACAACAATAAAAATGAAGGAGCTTTAAAAGTAAAAAAAAATATTTTGATGACATTCCTTTGGTTTTAGGTTCATTTCTGGTCGGATCACTTGCAGAGTAAAGTCTGGTACACACTAACAGCACTAACAGTTGCTGAACTAACAGTTCAACCTTAGTACAGCGATCTCCCCCACTGCGCTGTTGTGACGTCCGTCCGTCCCACCAGAACACTCTAGTCAGCGCCCTCAGCCATTGGCAGAGAGCTGTTCAGGAGCCACACGGCCGGCTTCTGTCAGACTGGCTGACATAGACATGGTCCCAATGTCAGACGTTTTTTATTGAACCGGCCGATGTCTCCTGCCCTCTTAGTATTCCTTGGCAGTTTTGGTGCTAAAATAGGAGCTGAAAACGTAGTCATCTTTTCTTGTTAATAAAAGGTTTTCGCCAAGCCCACTCCACTCAAAGAGTCAGAGGGGTGTGGCATAGAGGTATCAGAGTATTTACTATGCTCAGCAGACACACCTTTAATGCCACCTATATTGCATACATCTATTGTTCTATCTGACAAGGTTTCACAACCTGGCAACCAGCATATTATTTAGCATAATAAAATTACAATTTGTTTGACACCAAACATGATATAGCTCTTATACATGCTTCTCTTAGGAGTTCTAATATTATTAGCCTTATGGATCTGGTCATTTGGGTGTGTTTGGTTCTGACTGGTATTTTCTAACAGGTTTTTTATGAAGGTAATTTCCTTACATTAAAGCGATTGTAAACTGCGGATGTTCAAAAGAAAAAAAACTGCAAGGAAATGGCATAATGTGCTAGTATGCATCGCATACTATCTCATTATGAAATACTCACCTTGGAACGAAGCCCTCCAGCGCTGTAAAGTCACAGCTGAGAGGGCGACATGTTCCCCCTATCTTTCTTCCAGGTTCGTGAGCTCCGGCTATGTGATTGGCTGGAGCCGCGATGACGTCACTCGGTTCCAACACGAAACTCTGAAGTTCGGGTAAAGTATGCCGGACCTTCAGAGCGCATGTGCCAATGATGTCACTGGTTGCATGCAGGGTGAATATCTCCTAAACGGTGCACGTTTAGGAGATGTTAATTTTACCTACAGGTAAGCCTTATTATAGGTTTCCCTGTAGGAAAAAATCACAAAGCGGGGTTTACAACCGCTTTAACAAAAATATTATTTAGTATTATGGAGATTGTATGAAATCTAACTCAATTCAACTGTTAATAAGTATAGAAAAAACCCTAGCATCACAGATGTGTATTGCTCACATGGCATTATGACATGGCATTATTAGAATTTTTTTGAAGGCCCTCTAGCGGAGGTTTATGATATTTCTACCTTGAGTTATGTCAAATCAGCCTTCATTTACTGCCTAGCACAGACATGAGATTTAAATTCGATCATTTTTGTTACCAACTGAAGAAACTGAAAAAAAAAATGAGTGTGGCAGTGTGCTCATAACAACTCCCCAATTCTCTCCACACGGTTTGGAGTTTGCCAGACCTCACTATCATCACACACCAGAATGCAGTCAATTGTGAAGTCAAAACTGAGCAATAAATTCAAAACTTTAAAACAGTTCAAGGAACAATCAAATGAAAAATTCAAAAAAACAATGGGAAGAACACAGTGATCTTGTGTTCCTGCTTAGCAGGATCACGGATCTCTGTGTTCTCCCAGTCAGTCCATCCCCACACAGTTAGAAAGCATTCCTAGGGACACACTTAACCCTTTGATCGCTCCAGGTGTTAACCCCTTCCTTGCCAGTGTCATTAGTACAGTAAAAGTGCATATTTTTAGCACTGATCACTGTATTAATGTCACTGGTTCCCAAAAAAGTATCAAAAATGTAATTTGGGTGTCCGATTTGTCCACCGCAATGTCACAGTCTCACCAAAAATCAATAATCGCCGCCATTACTAGTAAAAAAAAAAAAAATAAATAAAAATGCCATAAAAATATCCCATAGTTTGTAGACGTGATAACTTTTGCTCAAACCAATCAATGTACGCTTATTGGGATTTTTTTTTTACCACAAATGATTTTTTACATTTTTCTATTTGATGTGTTTTATAGCAGAAATTAAAATATATTGTTTTGTTTTTTTTATAAAATTGTCTGTCTTCTTTTATTTATAGCGCAAAAAAAGAAAAATAATAGAGGTGATCAAGTACCACCAAAAGAAAGCTCTATTTGTGGGGAAAAAAAGGACATTCATTTTATTTGGGTACAGTGTCACACATCTGCACAATTGTCAGTTAAAATAACGCAGTGCCGTATCGTAAAAAATGGCCCGGTCATGAAGGGGGTAAAACCTTCCAGGGGTGAAGTGGTTAATATCAGTCTCTTGCAATCCCCTTAACAACAGCACTTTGTTTGGTAGAGGAGGGAGCCAATCAAGTGTTTTGTATGCAAATGCGGTAACAAGAAACACGCTGATAGGAGGGGAGAGCAGAGTGAGCAGATCTTTTCATTAGTCTGCTGCTGCTCTTTCACTGCCCAGTAAGCATGCTGGGTGGAGGCAAGACACCGTTGTATCCATTCAATAGCTTATAAGTGTTACATTAAAAGTGGTGTCATCTTCATGGCTGTGCTATGTGAAGGGGCTCTGTAAATCGTACAACTGGATGGTAAGAAAGAAAAATTCTTTAGCAGGTAAACAAATCTTATACATGTATTTAATCTGTGTATTTAGCTGTTTGTCTGGAGTTTAGCTTATATCCTATTGATGGCTGTAAAAAATGTCTAGGATTTCTATATGTGAGAAACTGCAGTGAGTTTGTTTGGGAATACTTATCTTTTATCATAAGGAAGGGGTCTCAGATCATCAAATTACTGACAAAAAATAATGGGATGAACTGAGGCACTACAACAATTATTTTCAGTTTGACCATAGAGAAAAGTATGATGTGGCCCTGCAAAAGAAGCAATTGTATAATGTAGAGCATTGCACATGTTTAGTTTGCCTAATATACAATATGTACTACCTCCTAAAAGTTCCAGTGGACATTGGGTACCTTTACAAATAAAAATATCCAATAACTTTAAAGCGGAGTTCCAGCCTGATAAAAAAAAAGAAAACAAATTAAAAGTCAGCAGCTACAAATACTGTAGCTGCTAACTTTTAATATGAGGACACTTACCTGTCCAGGGTCCCGCAATGTTGGCACCCCCAAGCCGATTCGTCTGTTGGCTTCGGGTGCAGGCGCCAGCATTGCAAGGGAAACCGGCAGTGAAGCCTGCGAGATTAGCGCTGCGCTTTCTGAATGGTCCCGTCATCTTCTGTGACACACAGGTCCCAGGAGGCAGATGGGGGGGAAAGAGGAGGTGCTGATCGAAACACGGAAGTGACGTACCTCGCTGCGTCGAGGTGGGACAGAAGTCGAGCTGCAAAAGAAAATAAAAGGTACAAAACGATAAAAAAACTATATCCATAAATAAACGAGGGTGGATTGGTTGGAATTCTGCTTTAAGTGTATATCATAGAAAAAGCAAAAAAAAAAAAACTGCAATACATTCTGCAATACATGAACATCTCTACATGCTTTAAATCTTTATACTCTTGAGACCCTGCAAGTACAGAAAAATACCCATAGATCTGCCTGATATAGTAACATAGTTAATCTGGTTGAGAAAAAAAAAAGTCCATCCAGTTCAGCCAAAAAAAACACACACACAAACCCAATAGAAAACCTCCATATATAAAAATCCTATACCCACAGTTGATCTGGAGGAAGGCAAAAAAAGCATGATCCAATTTGCTCCAACAGAGAAAAAAAAGTCCTTCCTGATCCCCCAACAGGCAATCATATATTCCCTGGATCAACTTTACCTATAAATGTTAGTACCCAATTATATTATCTGCATTTAGGAAAGAACCCAGGCCTTTTTTAAAACAACCTACTGAGCTGGCCAGAACCAGCTCTTGATGGATGTTGATCATATTCCCCCTTAATCTCCTCTTCTCAAAAGAGAATAAATTCAGTTCCTCTAATCTATGCTCATAGCTGAGCTCCTCCATGCCTCTTATAAGTTTGGTTGCTCTTCTCTGCACTTTCTCCAGTTCCCCAATATATTTTGTGAACTAGTGCCCAAAACTGAACTGCATATTCCAGATGAGGTCTTACTAATGATTTGTACAGGGGCAAAATGATATCTCTCTCTCTGGAGTTCCACTTTTGGGTGGAACTCCACTTTAAGAAGGTAATTGTTAATGCAAACTCAGTCTAAATGGCAAGTTGTATTCTAACCTTACCCCCTCATAAAGACTGATCAACCCATACTGCACCCACGTAAAACAATGAAATAGTCCCTCAATCTCACTTTCACATTAATGGGTATCTTTAGGGGTTCATTTACTAAAACTAGAGAGTGCAACATCTGGTGCAGCTGTGCATGGTAGCCAATCAGCTTCTAACTTCCGCTTGTTCAATTAAGGCCTCATGCCCATGGGCGTTTTTACAGCCGCTTTTAGGAGCATTTTTTACAGCTTAAAACCGCCTCTCTATGTTAGTCTATGGCCTCATGCCTACACAGACATTTTTGAGCTGTAAGTGGCATAGGCGTTTTTAAGCACCAAAAAAACAGGACCAGCGCATTCTGAGGCTCCAGTGCTAGTGCTTTAAAAATGCCAGACGCCGGTAAAAGCTGTTAAACGTGGTTTAAATCTGTATACAGAGCGTTAAGCCTTGTCAGGCGTTTCTCTGCCTCTATTCAAAATCAATGGTTTCGTATGGGAGCCCATTGATTTGAATAGAAGTCGCACCAGAAGTCGGATCATGATGATCCGACTTGCTGTGCGACTTGTGTGCTCAGGGTCTTGAAGGGAAACCCCCGCCAAAATGAAAAAAAAATTGGCGTGGGGTTCCCCCTCAAGGGGGTTTGGTATTGGTTTTAAGGGGAACCCCCACCGCCAAAAAAAAGCACGAGGTCCCCCCCAAAATCCATACCAGACCCTTATCCCAGCACGCAGCCCGGCAGGTCAGGAAAGGGGGGGCGAGCGAGCGGCCCCAACCCCCTGGACCATACCAGGCCACATGCCCTCAACATAGGGGCTGGGTGCTTTGGGGCAAGGGCGGCCCTGTGCCCACAACCCAAAGCACCTTGTCCCCATGTTGATGAGGACAAGGGCCTCTTTCCGATAACCCTGGCCGTTGGTTGTCGGAACAAGGGGGTCCCCAATTGCCGGCCCCCCACCCTATCTGAATGAGTATGGGATACATTGTACCCCTACCCATTCACCTAAAAAAAGTGTCAAAAATAAACAGTACACAGGTTTTTTTAAGTATTTTATTAAGGCCCTTGCCCTTACCCTTGCCCCAAAGCACACACCCCCCCAAGTTCAGGGCATGTGGCCTGGTATGGTCTAGGAGGGGGGCACTCGCTCTTCCCCCTCTTTCCTGACCTACTGGGCTGCGTGCTCAGATAAGGCTCTGGTATGGATTTTTGATGTGGAGGTTCCCCTTAAAATCCATACCAGACCGAAGGGTCTGGTACCATCCTGGGGGGGGAAACCCACGCCAATTTTTTTGTTATTTCGGCGGGGGGGTTCCTCTTCAAGATTCTCAGCACACAAGTCACACCGCAAGTCGGATTATCATGATCCAACTTCTGGTGCAACTTCTAGTCAAATCAATGGGCTCCCAAAGGGAACCACTGATTTTGAATAGAGGCAGAGAAAGGTGGCTGAAAGTTAGCGTGGCTAAACGGGCATTGACGCCAATGCAAAACGCTGATAAAATCGCGTTTTTAAGGTCGCTTTTTTCCTGGCGTCTGTACTAACTTTACAGCTCATTTTTTATAATGCCCTTGGGCATGAGGCCTTAACTTTGACAAAAAAAATGGAAGCTGATTGATTTCTTTGTACAGTTGTACCAGATTTTGCAGTCTCCAGTTTTAGTAAATCAGCCCCTTAGTGTACAGGCACCATTAAAATCTGTGTATAGCCCAAATGTTTTTTTTTTTTTCCAGTTTTAACAAGTTAGGAAAGGATGAAAAAAAATAATTTGTACTGTCTGTGTCCCTTTGGAAAGATTTTTTCTTATAATATGTTCCGGAGATGCAAAGGGAAGGGAGAGAAAATCTCTACAAAGTCAGGAGAATTACCCTTTAAGTCAGTTGTCACCAGAACAGATGTCCTCATTAGAAAATTTCCCCACTCTTTTCTCATTCTGGTATCAACTATAACATTCTGGATTTCCCATTGCTTTCTATCTCAATAACAACACTCACCAGGGCAAATAGAGGATGATTTCCCTTGTGGGGAAAGACAGCAATACAAAGTTGAGTTGGATTATATTCCTTCCATACTTTTCCAAAATTGAAAAAAACAATTTTCAGCATACACAATGACAATACTTTAAATGATGTGAAGCCAATATCGAAAGATCCCCATGAAAGTATCTCTACTTTGAGAGCCACAGCAGCAGTAAAACAGCTATCAGTAGCACTACATTTGCAGGAAAAGACTCTGACGAAATAAGAATAATAATTAGTCTTACAAGTTGGGTGTTGGCCATGGGGCTAAAAAGCCATCATATATATAAGAATTTACTGTAAAGCCTATCAGGAGCCCAAGTTCATTCAGCAGCAATGGTGTCATGAGTAATAAAGTAAAGCTGGGCATATGCATTAAGATTTTTCTCATTCAACCCTGTGGGCTGAGTAGGAGAAAGGACTTAATTACACCATCCATGCTTAAAGGAGTGGATGGACGAAACTGTCCTATCAGCTATTGTATTCAGGCAAATGGCACCCACGGCTTTTAGAATACCTGAACAGTGGCTGCATTTGATTAGTGGCAGCCACTGTTCAGCCAACAATTTTCTGCCTACCTACTTCAATTTTTTAGATCAAAGGAAGTTAGGCAGGAGGATGCCTACAGGGCCATCCATCACTAAAATTTCATCCGGTTCATCAGGAAATGGTCGAAATTGTCTCCATGTATGGCCAGCTTAACCTGACACATAATTGGTGCTTCTACAAAATCTGTTAAAATCTATATATTATTCCCACTGACTAGCATCTATGGGAGCTAAAGAAGTCTTTGGGGTTGATTTACTATAGGTAACTAGACTGTGCACTTTACAAAGTGCAGTTGAACTCTGAAAGTGCAGTTGCTCCAGAGCTTAGTAAATGAGGTAAGGCGTCATAAAATATATATATATATAGGTGGATAATATTTAAAGATACAAGTAATACTTAAAAGCACACTTTATATGTCATTTTGATATTCGTATAATATTGTATATTTCTGAATTTAATAACAGCATCCACCCAATCAGTCCTGAAGAAGCAAGTCTATCTTGCGAAACACGTTGACACTAAAGTATGGATCAACACTGGGCCGCACTTTGGTAATCTACATTGACACTATATCTATTGACTTCATTGTTGGACTTCAACATACTTTATGATGTATTGTGGCTCACAATCTCCATACAATAAGATTAGGTATCTGTTGACTTGTATGTAGAGGGTGTTTTTTAATGCTTTTCCTTGTTTGTCATATTTTAATGTATTTCTAATAAATTTTGGTAATTTTTTAATATATACCGCCTCATGCTGTGCCTGTAAAGTCTGAATTTTTTGAGAAGTTAGTTTAGCTTCTTTTTTTTTTCTCTTAGAGGTAAGGCTTAAGTTTGCAAACCCAATCACGCAAAATAAAAAAACAGCATTCTTGCTTGCACATGATTGGATGAGGGAAGTTAGCAGAGCTTCAGCTCATTTACTAAGATCTGGAGCAACTGCTCTTGCAGAGTGCAACTGCAATTTGCAAAGTGCACAGTCTATTTGCCTTTAGTAAATCAACTCCATTGCCTTACAAGGTATTTGTCCATATACATCTAAAGAGAAACAAAGAGGAAGATTGAAAGAGGGAGAAAGAGAGAGAGAGAGAGAGAGAAGGGAACAGCATTTCATGTACTGGTTTATTGTTACAGGCAATGCATGTCCTTCTCAAATGTAGCACTTCAGAACATGTTTGTGCCACATACATTTTATATATATATATATATATATATATATATATATATATATATATATATATATATATATATTTTTATTTATATATATATATATATATATATATATATATATATATATATATATATATATATTTTTTTTTTATATATATATATATATATATATATATATATATATATACACACAGTATCTCACACAAGTGAGTACACCCCTCACATTTTTGTAAATATTTTATTATATCTTTTCATGTGACAACACTGAAGAATGACACTTTGCTACAATGTAAATTATTGAGTGTACAGCTTGTATAATGCCCCGTACACACGGTCGGATTTTCCGATGGAAAATGTCCGATCGGAGCGTGTTGTCGGAAATTCTGACCGTGTGTGGGCTCCATCGGACATTTTCTATCAGATTTTCCGACACACAAAGTTGGAGAGCAGGAGATAAAATTTTCCGACAACAAAATCCGTTGTCGGAAATTCCGATCGTGTGTACACAAATCCGACGGACAAAGTGCCACGCATGCTCAGAATAAATAAAGAGATGAAAGCTATTGGCCACTGCCCCGTTTATAGTCCCAACGTACGTGTTTTACGTCACCGCATTCAGAACGATCGGATTTTCCGACAACTTTGTGTGACCGTGTGTATGCAGGACAAGTTTGAGCCAACATCCGTCGGAAAAAATCCTAGGATTTTGTTGTCGGAATGTCCGAACAAAATCCGACCGTGTGTACGCCCTATAACAGTGTAAATTTGCTGTCCCCTCAAAATAACTCAACATACAGCCATTAATGTCTAAACAGCTGGCAACAAAAGTGAGTACACCCCTAAGTAAGAATGTCTAAATTGGGCTAAATTAGCCATTTTCCCTCCTTGGTGTCATGTGACTCGTTAGTGTTACAAGGTCTCAGGTGTGAATGGAGAGCAGGTGTGTTAAATTTGGTGTTATAGCTCTCACTCTCTCATACTGGTCACTGGAAGTTCAACATGGCACCTCATGGCAAATAACTATCTGGGGATCTGAAAAAAAAAGAATTGTTGCTCTACATAAAGATGGCCTAGGCTATAAGAAGATTGCCAAGACCCTGAAACTGAGCTTCAGCAAGATGGCTAAGACCATACAGCGGTTTAACAGGACAGGTTCCACTCAGAACAGGCCTCACCATGGTCAACCAAAGAGGTTGAGTGCACGTGCTCAACGTCATATCCAGAGGTTGTCTTTGGGAAAAAGACGTATGAGTGCTGCCAGCATTGCTGCAGAGGTTGAAGGGGTGGGGGGTCAGCCTGTCAATGCTTAGACCATACGCCACACACTGCATCAAATTGGTCTGCATGGCTGTTGTCCCAGAAGGAAGCCTCTTCTAAAGATGATGCACAAGAAAGTCTGTAAACAGTTTGCTGAAGACAAGCAGACTAAGGGCATGGTTTACTAAAACCATTTCCTATGGTCTGATGAGACCAAGATAGATAAACTTATTTGATTCAGATGGTGTCAAGCGTAAGTGGCGGCAACCAGGTGAGGAGTACAAAGACAAGTGAGTCTTGCCTAGAGTCAAGCATGGTGGTGGGAGTGTCATGGTCTGGGGCTGCATGAGTGCTGCCGGCACTGGGGAGCTACAGTTCATTGAGGGAACCATGAATGCCAACATGTACTGTGACATACTGAAGCAGAGCATGATCCCCCCCTTCGAAGACTGGGCCGCAAGGCAGTATTGCAACATGATAACGACCCCAAACACACCTCCAAGGCGACCACTGCCTTGCTAAAGAAGCTGAGGGTAAAGGTGATGGACTGGCCAAGCATGTCTCCTGACCTAAACCCTATTGAGCATCTGTGGGGCATCCTCAAATGGAAGGTGGAGAATCGCAAAGTCTCTAACATCCACCAGCTCCGTAATGTTATCATGGAGGAGTGGAAGAGGACTCCAGTGGCAACCTGTGAAGCTCTGGTGAACTCCATGCCCAGGGGGTTAGGGCAGTGCTGGAAAATAATGGTGGCCACACAAAATATTGACACCTTTTGCCCAAATTGTACATTTTCACTTAGGGGTACTCACTTTTGTTGCCAGCGGTTTAGACATTAATGGCTGTGTGTTGAGTTATTTTGAGGAAACAGCAAATTTACACTGTTATATAAGCTGTACACTCACTACTTTACATTGTAGTAAAGTGTCATTTCTTCAGTGTTGTCACACTAAAAGATATCATTAAATATTTACAAAAATGTGAGGGGTGTATTAACTTGTGTGAGATACTGTACTGCACTCAACTACTTTGGGCGACCATGGCGAGGCCTGTTCTGAGTGGAACCTGTTCTGTTAAACCGCTGTATGGTCTTGGCCACCATGCTGCAGCTCAGTTTCAGGGTCTCGGCAATCTTCTTATAGCCTAGGCCATCTTTATGTATGTAATTCTTTTTTTCAAATCCTCAGAGTTCTTTGATATGAGGCGCCATGTTGAACTTCCAGTGACCAGCATGAAAGAGTGAGAGCGATAACACCAAATTTAACACACCTGCTCCCCATTCACTCCTGAGACCTTATAACTCTTGAGTCACATGACACTGGGGAGAGAAAATGGCTAATTGGGCCCAATTTGGCCATTTTCACGTAGAGGTGTACTCACTTTTGTTGTCAGTGGTTTAGACATTAAAAGCTGTGTGAGTAATTTTGAGGGGACAGCAAATTTACACTGTTATACAAGCTGTACACTCACTACTTTACATTGTAGCAAAGTGTCATTTCTTCAGTGTTGTCACATGAAAAATATATACAAAAATGTGAGGGGTGTACTCACTTGTGTGAGATACTGTTATATATATATATATATATATATATATATATATATATATATAGATCTACATATGCTCTCACTAAAATCAAAACACCAGCCTGACCACAGTTCACAAAACAATCTATTCACACAGTCTAAATTCAATAGGCATTTGCACCAGATGGAGATTTTTGGACTGCAAAATTTCCCAGATCTGCCAAAAATCTGTCTTTCAAACATGCCATGCATTGTAACACTACTAATAACATCTAAACATATCGACAATGGTAGTGTATTATACTGCATGTTAAAGTCTCACAAATCACTAACATCTCATTATCTATTTACAAAAATGAAATATATAATTTTAACGTTGATAGATCATAGGATCAAATGTCTGCAGTATCAAAAATGATTTGTCTGCTTTCTATTATTGTGCTTTTAGGAAATATGACTATAAGGCACAATCCAGTAATATACACTTCATAAGGCAAAGCATCGAAAAGCATCCAAGTCAAATATACTATCACTTAATCTGGCCATACAATATACAATTTTCTTGTTCAGTTTCCTTTAGATTTACCTTCAACTATGTAGTGCAAGGGCCTACCTGATTGCATACATATTTAAAGTGTTTAGATTTGACCTCATATTACAGTATAAAGTTTTGGTAAATCTAAAAGAAAATTGTATAATGTATGACCAGCCTTAGCTAATTGTTAACATGTGTATGGTACAAATTTAAAGATTGCTATAAATAGAAAATTGAGTTTCTCCAAAACCGATTTAATGATTGTCAGACAAGAAGACACTTAGAGAGTCCCATAAATAAGAAACCATTGGCCACACTACATCGACTGACATTTAAGTGGACCTGGGTGGCGCTAAGCCCTACAGTCAGGGAAGTCAAGTCCTTAGTAAAAAAAAAAAAGTGGTACTAACTTCAGAAGGGCACACAAGAGGGTTTTCTGGCTTACAAACACAAGAGTAGACAACTTGTAGAGTCCACTCTTAGGCAAGACTTATTCTCTAAATGTTTAAAATGGCAAACAGGTTTACTTTAAAGAATGATTATTCTCCATCTAGAAATGCTTAAAACGGTATTAAGCCCAAAAAATATGTATTATATTGAAGCTTAACCATCCTTAGATGTGGTAGCTGGTTAGTGGTTAATTTAGGCATTTTTTACTTTATTTTCACATGGTATTCTAACTGGTAATCCAGCCAGTAAGTCTGTTATTTTTCAACTGCCTTTAACAGATCCAGCTGTTTAGCAAAAGCAGCAGTTAAGTTGACAATACATTGATCAAAATTCATCTTGTCCAGTAGCAATCTGAATTTCGATCAGTTTGTGGGTTCCTCCACTTAAGAGTAGATTGTTTAATCAACTTCTGCCAAAGAAACATGTAAGTTTTTTTTACTGATCAGCAGCTGCAGCCAATCAGCTGCAGCTGCTGATCAGTGTATTGTGACTGAGCAGGTGCTGCTGTCAGAACACAGGGGGGTATTTACTAAAACTGGAGTGTGCAAAATCTGGTGTAGATCTGCATAGAAACCAATCAGCTTCGAGGTTTTATTGCCAAAGTTTATTGAACAAGAAGAAATTAGAAGCTGATTGGCTACAATGCACAGCTGCACCAGATTCTGTAGTAAATCCCCCCCCCCCCCAAGTGTCCCAGCAGGGGGATTTCTTCATCCACCTCATTTGTGTGGATGGAAAAAAAACATTTTTTTTTCTCTTTTCTTTCAGAAGAAAATAATTAGTTGTGTATGGCCAGCTTTGGGCCAAACCATTTACCACTAACAGGGGTGTTTATAATGTTCAGCATTTATTATTTTATGTAAAACCTTTATCCCAAAAGAAAAAAGATGTTGCTGTAACTGCTTGTAAAGTGTTAGCTGGAGTTCAACACTATCAGTCAAGTCCATCTAACGATCACCGACTTGATTGTACAATCTCCTTAAAATCTACCAACATGTATGTTTTGTAGGGGCCTACCTAACTGGATACATATTTATTGGATAGATTAAGTAGGTCCCCCTATCACATAGTTTTTGTAGATCTAAAATTGATGTACAAAGATTATAAAGCCAAATTATAACAATATTTCTGGTGACCCTAAATCTACTAGTACATCTAACAACACTACCTTCTCCCCATGCTGACAATGCTGCTGTCCAAATGTGTCTGTTGCTCCTCCATTCAGAATGGAGACACCTTAAAAAATAACAGACTTACTGGCAGGATCATAAGGTGGAAATTGAGTGAAAACAAAAAAAAGAAAACCTGATGCAGCCACCAAATTTAATGGTAATAAAATTTGCAATATATTACATTTCTGTTTTAGGCTTTATTGTGCTTTAATGATCCAAGATCCAAGGTCACCAGGGTTTATTTACTAAAGCTGGAGAATGCAAAATCAGTCTCACTTCTGCATAGAAACCAATCAGCTTCCAGGTTTTATTGCCAAAGCTTAATTGAACAAGCTGAGGCTAGAAGCTGATTGGTTTCTATGCAGAAGTGAGCCTGATTTTGCACTCTCCAGCTTTAGTAAATAAACCCCACCAGGATAAAGACAAAGTTGTACAGGGGTGGTAAAGCAATGTCAGAAAACCTTGTCACAGAATGGCCAATAATTGTTCAATGGAAATCATAATCACAAATCATAAGCAATCATAAAATGCAGATCTGACTTTACCAAGTAAGTGATGAATGTACAAGAACACATTTTCTGACTTTTTTTTTAGTTCAGAATTATTGGTGCCTACTTGTAACTATTGTTTGTAATGAAGAAATCGTTTGCCCTTTGCATTAAGTCCTGTGAAAGGGAAAATATTGGTATAGTAGCAGTAAAAGAAATGTATGGCAATGTAGATGTGCTGGAAATGAAGTGTGTATTAATGATGAGGCAGACTGTCACAAGGCAGAAAGTCTATTAATTATGACAACGTCCCATTCTGTGTGGCGGGGAGATGATTATATATGTATATAATGGATTTTACCAGCAGACAAGGATCTTAACCCCAGGTTAGCTTCTACCCGAGCACTTGATCCTTCAAATCGCTGCAAGTCACTTTTATTGGCGGATTGAATGATTGGAGATGCGGCTCGCTGTCTGCCTTGTTTGCTGCCTCTCTTCTCTCTATATTTTCTCATGTACATTTGTGGAGTTTAACACACTTCAAGCAAATTTACAGACGTCTGACATGAACTAGTATTGTCTACAGGGGACCATCGTCTTATCTGCACACTGCCTATATGCATACATGAATGAATAAATAACAGCAGAAAAGCCTGCGACACACCATAAATTTGTCTCACTTTATTACATCCTGAGAAGGACAAGGGTAACTAGCTAGAAGAGGCTTAACCCTTCCACTGCCACACTGCACTCGAATGCTGGCAACCCAAAGAGGTCTTCATTTACTACTATGACTCTTTCCAGATATACACTTTATACCTGCTGAAATCTATATTAACTAGACGACACCAATGTGGTATCTAGAACTAAAAAGATGGATAGATAGATAGATAGATAGATAGATAGATAGATAGATAGATAGATAGATAGATAGATAGATAGATAGATAGATAGATAGATAGATAGATAGATAGATAGATAGATAAATTGATTTAATAGAATACAGTCAATATGACATTCTTGTTATACTTTGTCCATAATTCAAACACATATATGTATAGATGGATAGAAATATGATAGATAGATAGATAGATAGATAGATAGATAGATAGATAGATAGATAGATAGATAGATAGATAGATAGAGAGATAGTACTAAAATAATATAGTCAATATGACATCCAAATTATATCTGCTATTCTGCCCATAATGCACACATATGTGTATAGAATGGATAGAAATTGATTTAGATAGATAGATAGATAGATAGATAGATAGATAGATAGATAGATAGATAGATAGATAGATAGATAGATAGATGACAGATGACATTAATAGAATATAGTCAATATGGCATCCTATTATATTCTGTCCATAATTCACACACATATGTGTATAGCTGGATAGGAATCTGATAGATAGATAGATAGATAGATAGATAGATAGATAGATAGATAGATAGATAGATAGATAGATAGATAGATAAAAACCATGTATATGTTAAATATTTATTACTGTAAAATAATCATTATAGCAGCTCTTGTACTTAGATTTACACATAGTGATACACATTTAGATGGGCACC